>NW_016804646.1:3267406-3275823 GCF_001698545.2 Rhinopithecus bieti
GTGTGTGTGTGTGTGTGTGAGATGGAGTCTCTCTGTGTCACCCAGCCTGAAGTGCAATGGCGTAATCTTGGATCACTGCAACCTCCGCCTCCCGAGCTCAAGTGATCTTTCTGTCTCAGCCTTCCAAGTAGCTGGGATTACAGGCGTGCACCACCACACCCAGCTAATTTTTACATTTTTCTAGTAGAGACAGGTTTTTTAGTATTTTTTTTTTTTGGTAGAGGCAGTTTCACCATGTTGGCCAGGCTGGTCTCAGACTCCTGACCTTAAGTGATCCACCGACCTTGGCCTCCCACAGTGCTGGGATTACAGGAGTGAGCCACTGTGCCTAGCTTCATTCACCTTTATAAACAAGGATAACAAAATAACCACTCTCACGGTGCTGCGTGAGGATGAGAGGCGCCAATTCATGTGAAGGGCCTGGAAGAGCGCCAAGCATCTGGTAAGCGCTCAAGAGGAGCTGAGGAATCACTGCCACTCCTGCTGCTAGAGACCCGTGACCATTCCCCAACAAATGCCTGAACTGACCCTTAGGGGCCCCTCGCTCATTTCTGCAGCCTAAGTCTCAGCTCTGCTTCAGCACCTTCCAGGGTAAGAGCAGAAAAGGGGACTCCACCTTTTCTAAAAGTCAGAAGTCAATGTAGGAGAGCCCCAGAAGAGCTGGACGCCGGGCCAGCACTCGCCCCTCCAGCACTCCCTGGGGAGCAGAGGCCAACACATGGGCTGGAGCACCGTGCTGTGACAAGGCCACCCCTCAAGGGCCTATCTTTGTATACAGCTGAAAAGGGGAAATTGAGCGCCAGCGTAGCTTCTCAGCTGCAGGTCACCCCAAGCTGCAAAGGAGGATGTGGGCAGGCACTGGGCAATTGTGTTTCGGGAGGCCTGCAATGTTCCACTTCCCCAGCACTCTCACATGGGATCCCTGGGTTTCTAGATTCATAATGTGCACGGAGGGACGGCTGGCTGAGAGGTTTTGAAATCCGTCCCTCGTCCATGAGGTCTTATGCCAGTTCTACTTAATACTTTGTTTTTCCAATTCTAAGCATCAGTTCCCTGCCAGAAAATGAGTTGTGTTTGCTTCAAAAATACTACAAAATGCAGAACTGGTGAGTACAAATGGCTCTAAATTTAACAAATATTGTTCACCCAACCAATGTACAATATTTTTCTTCCCACCCTTTCAAACCCTTCCTTGACCTTGAAGTCAAAGTTTAGCTGGAGGATCAGCCTCCCATGCCTGTTCTGGCCTTCATTCCCAAGTTCAGCCTGGACAGTTAATTGATAACAGGTGCGTCACCCACGGTCCTGGCAGCGCTGACCCGGGCTGGAAGCTCCAGCGCCCCCAGCGGCAACCCTTCTGCAGGATTTGTGTCCCAACCCAGTTTACTTGGCAAACAACAATGTGGGTGTGGGTGGAGATGAGAAAAACATCTGCCTTCTCATCTGGCTTTCAAAATACAGTGTTCCCTAAAAGACTGGAAGGGAGGACAGAGAGTTCTAACTGGCTGGAAACTCCTGCCCAAACAGATGACTTGGAAAGTTGATTTCATTCTGGGGGATGGGTGTGGAGTGTTCTAGACCCACCCAGCAAGTTACAACCTTTCTCTTCATTCCTTCCTTTCCAGAACTGGTTATGACTATTTTTTTTTTAACCTGAGCATCCACACCATATCAAACACCATCCAAGCACACATATTTTGTGTGCAGTAGGTTGATAAGTTTCTAAAAGAACACACAAAAGCATTTGAGCCAGACTTAAGTATCGCCAAGAAGGAAAAGGCAAAAGGGACCCTATCCTTCTGTGACCTGTCAGTGAAGACTAAGAACTGAAAAGGACTCCTGTTTCCTCCATCACGTGCTGCCCCCTTGCAAACGAGATCGGTGGCGAATCTTGTTCATCAGACCATTCCTGATTCTTCACCTCCACATAGATGCTCCGTCGCTCTGCAATATCATCCAGTATCCAACATCAGGTGGCCACAGGCACAGCAGAGAGCTGGTGTCATGAAGGGCTCTGATCTCTAGAATGTTTCATTTTTAGACACAGGCACTTACATTCTGCAAGAAGTAATGAAATGTTGGCAAGTAGCAATTGTAGGCATTGGTGCAGGGGTTAAATAAAACTTTCCTTTAACTCGCTGCTGGAATAGATTAGAGAAATCCTTCAAGACATAAACTGTGTGAAGGAGAAGACAGATTGCCTTTCTTCAGCTGACTGAAATTTTAATATTAAAAATTAGGCTTCTATGAAAGCAGGAAATGGAACAGGAAATCCAAAAAGTAACCAGGAGTGGAGAGATGAGGAAGTAAGTAAAAATCATGAAGCACCTCCAGCTACAATCAGGACCCTGGGGCTTCACTGCAATCTCCTCTCTTTCCAGAGGTTTCTAACCTCCAGTGCTCCTCCATATCAATGCAGAGCAGGACGCCTGGGAATGACACAGGGTGCTTGTCAAACACACAGGCTCCTGGGCTGAGAGTCTGCAGCTACAGGCCTGAGTGCAGCCAAGGATTTTGCCTGTTGATTTCCAGATGACCCAGATCCACACTCGGGTTTAGACTAGTCTCCAAAACTTAGTCTTGCTGACTTTCTTTTTTTTTTTTTTTGAGACAGAGTCTCGCTCTGTCGCCCAGGCTGGAGTGCAGTGGCCGGATCTCAGCTCACTGCAAGCTCCGCCTCCCGGGTTTTACGCCATTCTCTCGCCTCAGCCTCCCGAGTAGCTGGAACTACAGGCGCTGCCACCTCGCCCGACTAATTTTTTGTAATTTTTTAGTAGAGACGGGGTTTCACCGTGTTAGCCAGGATGGTCTCGATCTCCTGACCTCGTGATCCACCCGTCTCGGCCTCCCAAAGTGCTGGGATTACAGGCTTGAGCCACCGCACCCGGCCGTCTTGCCGACTTTCTTCCCATATCTATGAGCATGAATGTCGGGCCGTTACATAAACAGCACTGGAAAATCATTACAAAATTCAAGAAAAAAATATCTGAGCTATTTAAGTACAAGGTTTACTATGAATATTATTTTGGCTTCATTTTATGTGCCATGCTAGTTTATGAACGTTCTATGAGATTTTAAGAAGGCATTTTATATTCATAATCAAATATTGAAAGGAGAGGGCCTCATATAGCTAACCTGGCTCAAAATCAGCTTTCTGAGCAGATAAGGATGCTCAGGAACCACTGAGTTCAGCTGGTCTCCAAAACGCTGCTAAGTGTCAACAGCCTGTTGAAGGTGGCATTGACCTTCCCTAACCTCTAGTGTCTGTTTGTGGGTGTGCTGAGGAGCTATGAAGCGCCCATAGCCTTCAGGGAATATCCAGGGTGGTGGCGAATGGGCAGCCCTTTAAAGCCTGTGCTTGGTGCCCAGCAAAGAGCACTCCCATCAACTCTGTTATTTCAACAGGACTGGGTCCTGGGACCTGGCAAGGAGAACCGGTGGCCCTGGACTCTGGGTTCTGCCCCGGGCTACCCAGATCCAGACGGGAAGAGCCCAGGGTTGGCAGGGGATGAGGAGATTTGGAGGCTCCATTGACTGAGCTGCCTAAGTACCCGGTGCTGCCTTCCATCCTGCACCCCTTCCCTGCCTGGCCACAGTCAGAGCCCAACTGGAATGAACTGCACTGAAGAGCGGCTCCCCTCCCTCCCTGGGGCTGCAGCCCTGGCTTCCTCTCCTACAGGAAGGGAGGTAAAGCTACTCCTTACGAAGGATGTGGACTCAAGAGGGGCCACACACAAAGGGGAGCCTGTCACATGGGGGGAGCAAGTCAGGATGTTACTAACAATCAAAAGCTTCCTTCAAAGGTTCCTGTTTAAAAATTTCAAAGGGTAGGACTTCCAACCTGCTGGTCTCCCCAGGATGCCCCGAGGGTCTCGGGGGAGGGTGCAGTCAGACACGTGGTGTCTCCCCACCCTATCAGCCACCCCGACCTCTCTCCTCAGTGTTTCCAATATAGGGTTACCTCTTAGGTGGTCCTGGGGAACATTTTCTTCTAGTGGTCACCTGGCTGAATGCATAGACGTCCCCTGAGACATCTTGTTGGAGCAGAGATGGGGACCTGAGGATACCATCACGGGCAGGCACCATTCCCAGGACAGGGAGAGAGGAACCAGCTTCGTGCCCTTTCTTCATAGTGGGCTCATCACTGAACGGAAGGGAAATCACTGTCAGTCACTCCAGCTGCCAACCTGGGTCTCCCTTCTGCTGCTGCTGGGTAGAAAGCAGTTTTGGTGACCCCAGGTCATGCACCCAGGGGTATTTATTGCCAGGGCCCCTGGGGTACATCTGCCCATACTGTTCCCTTTGGAGCTTCTCAGTAAGAGAGCCCATAATGTCTAAAAATGGTGCATGTCAAACTTCATTAAGGTTCTAGAAAGAGGCCTAAGTATAGTTATCCACTAATAAATTAAGGTGATTTTGAGAAAGATTAGCTATAGGGGGCCTTCTCCTTTCAAGATTTGATTACAAAGATAAAGTGCTATATTAAAATATTACAGAATATTTGTAAAGTAGCATGGCACATAAAACGAATCTCAAAATACTACTCAGTAAACATTGTATTTAATAGCATGGATCTTTTTGCCTTGTATTTTATAATCATTTTTCAATCCTTATTATATTAAAAGCCCAGCATTCTCATTTTGTGGATATGGGGGGAAAAAAACAGCAAGTCTAAGCAAATAACAAGACATCTGGTTTCACAACTCCTAGTCCAATAAGTTCTCGGTACAGAATGAGGTCCGACATGGTCAACAAACATGCCATCATGCCACCCACAGCTGGACACGCAATACCCGGGGCTCCAGCTGGCTGTGGAAGAAGGGAGAGGTCTCCATCCCTCCTTCTGTGATGTAAGTAAGCTCTCCTTTCTGAAGAGCCCCTCAAGCCAGAGACTGAATCCCCAAATAAAAATACAACAGAGGTCAGCTCTGAGAAAACAAAATGACTCATCGCCTTACCTCCTGTCCTAAGTCCCTGGCTTCTCACACTCTCCTCTCTTGACTGTGTTCCAGGGCAAGGAAAATACCTACCATTGCCAACTATGGAACTGTTACCAATGAAGGCCACCTTGGCTGCAAACTTATCTTTGATATGGGACATTCTCCATTGCTTGCGGTGGAGAGAACAGACCCTTTTCCTTTCTATGATAATATGCCCCAACGGAGGTTTTCCATCACATGAATAATCTAGATGACAGGTTTTCTGTGTAGCGTCTTATGCCAACCTACGTCCCTCATGCACAGCTTTGGAGAAGGGTCCATAGCTCTGACTACCCTGAGCCCAGAACATCTCCATCCCTCAGGCGGTCACCTGCAGCAGTGCAGCTGGAGGAAGTAGGTACTTTAGAGCATGTTTTCACACCTTGCTACTAGAGAAGTGGCAAAGCACTCTTGTTTTTGAGAAGTGATAACCTCTTAGAGATGAAAAAGGAAAAAGCTAAGGGGAAGCACTGAGCTGGGGAAATTCTTACAAATAAAGAATCTTATAGCAGAAGAGTTTTGCTTCTTTTGTAAACAGAATCAGTGTCACTAGTGGAATTACAGCCCTGTGGGGCGGAGAGGGGGGCACTGTTTGTCTGGCAAACAGTGCAAGTCATTTGTCACACCTAAATATGACTAGGTTCCTCTCAGCTACACCATGTCTCCCACCATGTGACCTGTGATTTCTTCCTGCTCTCCTTTCCATCTGTGTCCATAAAGACTTGGAGTGAGATCCGGTTTGCTTTTCTGCCTCCTCTGTCCTATTTGCCAGAGAAAACATTATGGAATTCCTCCCAGGAATCTTCCCGCAGTGGTTTCTGTGCAGCCGTCCGCATTCTGTCCTTTGTGGAAACATTTCTCCCACCATTCTGCACCAACAGGTGTGCTGGCGTAAGCCTGTGGATGAGCACCACTTTGCCTGAACATCACACCTGTCACGGGAATGTCTGTTCTGTGGACAACACTGAGGAATGCCTCTTTCCTCATGCCGAGCCGCTAGCCCTCCACAGACACTTTTTAAAAACTGCCACCCACATCACAAATGGCTGCTTTTACTTCTCTCTCTACTCTACCAGCTCGTTTTAAATGCTCCAGCTTAAATTTATCACAGGTCCTCACTGGGGTTTATGGATAGCTTCTAATGTACCCGAATTCTAGAGTTATGGGAGAGAGGAGCAAATAAAGTAAAGGATGTGGTAAACCAATTTGTAAAAGGAGAGGAAAAAAATGCAACCCAGGCAGAAAACAATGGCATTCTTTTCCTACTAAATGTAAAGCAAATATTAAACTCCTGCAAGGATTTCAGAATTTATATCCATACCCATGCATTTATATCCTAATTGCTCATCACTATGGGAACCAGGTATTTTTGATTGATACTCTAAATATAATAAAGCACAAAAGAAAAAAAAAGTAGACACAGCTTTCTGGATGTAGACGTTTTTCTAGGTGGTGCTTAATGAATTTAAGCTTCTGAGACATGGTTTATATTCATCGGATCCCCTATCCTGATAACAGACCCTGGTTCCTTGGTTTAAACTGCAAGGATCAGACTCACCTGGAGGCTTATGAATATGCAGACTGGTGGGGGGCACCCCCAGAGTGTCTGAGTCAGTGGGTCTGGGAGGGGCCCGAGAGCCTGCAGTTTTAACAGGTGCTGTAGATGCTGCTAGCTTAGGGCCCTCTTTGAGAACTGGCTGCTTAGTGTTTTGAGAATTAATAAGAGAAGGACAAGTGGGAGATGCGACTCTGACATTAAGGATCGCACTAAAATACCTCTCCACCCTTTGCCAAAGTCCTCACTTGGTGTCTTCATGTGGGTATTCAGAACTCTAGAATTCAAGTTAATAATACAGCATGGAGGCCTATGCTCTATGAAATGTCCTGACAACACCCCTAACTTATCTCAAAGAGACTTACTACACATTTAATTTAGGTTTCACAGGGAAGTTTTTGCATGTTAATTAAACGCCAATTGATTACTAAAGGCACATCCACTGAGGATTAACTAACGTCACTGACGTGGACTTCTGACATAACTGCAAAATCCAGTACTTAACAGAGAGCAACAATCTGGCTCATGATTAGAAATCAAATCACTATGGAAGAAATAATTTTTAAATGTGGGTATTTTTCATCATGAGATTTGCTGACATATGGCAGCAAACAGACTTGACTTGGGATAACATTTTCTAACTATTGTCCTTAGCCTGCCCTGTTTCTGAAGCTGCTCCTGCCACAGCGGAGTGCCTCTAATGGACAACCCCTCACTCAAGGACACCACTGACTCGTCCACACAAATCCAGAAGTGCGGTGCACACATATTGTAGCCTTGCATTCTAGTCTCAGAGCACAAAATGCTAACAACTACAACAAAAATAACAGCACCACGCACTGAGTCTACTGTGCTTCATGGACTACATGAAAGAGGAACTATAACACCAATATTCCAGTCAATGGAAACGGGGCTCAAAGGGAGTAAAGAGTGGGCTGACCAGGGTGACGTGTGCAAGTCAACGGTGGAGCTAAGGTCAAATTCTGGGTGGTCTCACCCCAAAGCTCTTTGCTTAATCACTTCACATATACTGAATATTAAACATTTACAGTCTACAGAGTCTCCCTTTTCTTGAAGATTTTTATGTGGTACATAATAGAATCATTTTACATGATACATAATAGAATATTTATTATGTTTTACAAATAAAACTGAGGCTGAGTGAGGTTGGGAGAGTTGCTCAAATTCATAGAGGAAGCCATAAAACACCATGACTCTAACTAGACTACAAAGCCCCCTCTAAGCTCCGTCGTTGCTCTTGGAGAATCCATCCGTGTGCTTCACTTGGGAAGTTCAGAGGTATTTACGAAATGCCTTCTATGTGCTAAACACTGGCAAAATGAACTTGCTGATGATTTTTAAGATTGGTCAACTTGAATGATGAGTTACTACAGATTAAACATGGCCACGTGTTCTGTGATGCACTTCCCTATAAGGGGAGATTATATCCGCTCCCACAGGGATTTTGGGCTAGTCTATGGCCCAGTAATTATATCCCAATTACTTATCACTATGGGAATCAGGTACTTTTGACTGGTACTTTAAATATTATAAAGACACAAAATAAAGAAAAAATTGCCGGCCAGGTGCAGTGGCTCACACCTGTCATCCCCACACTTTGGGAGGCTGAGGCAGGTGGATCATTTGAGGCCACGAGTTTGAGACCAGCCTGGCCAACATGGCAAAACCCGGCCTCTCCTAAAATACAGAAATTATCCAGGCATGGTTCTCAGCTACTCGGGAAGCTGAGGCATGAGAATCACTCCAGGAGGCAGAGGTTGCAGTGAGTCGAGAGTGTACCACTGCACTCTAGCCTGGGCGACAGAATGAGACTCTGTCTCAAAAAAAAAAAAAAAAAAAAAAAAAAGAAAAAAAAAAATTAC
>NW_016804646.1:3275996-3339552 GCF_001698545.2 Rhinopithecus bieti
AAAAAAAAAAAAAAAAAAAGGAAAGGAAGAAAAAATTGACAAGATACAGACTGCTGGGTGTGGGCATTTTTCTCGGTAGTGATTTAATAAGTTTAAACTTATGAGGGACAAAAGAGAAGGAGACAATTTAATCTCTTTAGTCTTCTATATAACTCATCGCTCAAGTTGACCAATCATAAAAATTATCAGCAAATATGTATTTTGTCAGTGTTTAACACATAGCAGGCATTTTGTAAATTGCTCTTAACTCACTGAGTGAAGCATACAGACTGATTATCCTAGAGAAATGACAGCTTAGAGGAGGCTTTGTAGTCTAGTTAGAGTGCATTTTATGGACTTCCTGTGTGACTATTTAGCTTTGACTAACAGGGTATGGTGAAGTGACTGTAGGCCAGTCCATAGGCTTCAAAAGGACTGGCAGCTTCCACCTTGGTCCCCTGGAGCCCTGTGCTGCCAGGTAAGAGGTCTGACAGTCCCACCTTAGAGACTATGGGGAGGTTCTGAGATGACATGGGGAAGATGAGGTATCAGATGATCCCAGGCTTCCTATCCCTACCAGAGTGCAAGGGCGCTGAGAGAAGCCTTCTTGAACCCCCAGGCCAGCCTAGCTACTAGCAGAAAAATCCCAGGTGTCTGAGTCCATACATGCTGCTAAAACAGAAGACCACAGACAGGGTGGCTTAACCAACAAACATTTATTTATCATAGTTCTAGGGGCTGGGAAGTCCAAGATCCAAGCACCAGCAGAGTCGGTGTCTGGTAAGGACTTGCCTTCTGGTTTGCAGATGGGTACCTTCTCATTGTATCTTCGCAGGTGCAGAAAGTAGAAAGGGAGAGCAAGCACTTGTGTCTCTCCTTATAAGGAAATAATCCTATTCATAAGGGTTCCATCCTTATGACCTAATCACCTCCCATATACCCCACCTCCTAACACCATCACACTGGCAGTGAGGATTTCAACGTATGAATTTTGAGGGGACACAAATGTTCAGTCCCCAGCACTAGGTGACCTCAGTTAACACAACATGGAATTAAAGAATCATCCAACTGAGTCTTGTTCAAATTCCTCATTTCCCAAATTACAAAACATAGTCAAACTGGATGTGCTTTCAGTCACTAATTTTTGGGGTAGTTATGCAGCAATAGGTTACCAGGAAAAAAAAAAACAATACTTGTTACCTGGAAGAGGGGTGCTTCTAAGACAAAAATGACAACATGTGGCTCAGGACTGGAGACCTGGTGGTGGAGGTCGAGCAAGGTCTGGAAGGCCTCAAGACATCTGTTAATGGGGAAGGAGGGACAGTGAGAAGTTGTTATTAGAGACTGGAGTACAGACAGTCCATGCTACGTGACGGCAAAGAGTTTAATGAACCCATCACTTGACATAACATGGAAAATAGAAGGTACAACTATGAATTCATGAATTAGGCCTAGGAGCTTCCGGTGGGGTAGCATACAGAACTCAACTCCTGGATGTCAATGATAAAATTCAAAACAAAGATGAACCAAAAAAGGAACTGTTAGTTTTTATAAACAGAATGTAGAAGAAAAATAAAGCAGCCAGGACTTGCTAGGTTTGAAAATAAAACTTTCTTATCCTTAGTCTCTCCCAGCAAAAGATTCTCAAAGGAAAAACTGGTTCCAGGGCAAAGATCAAACCCAAGATGTTATTGCAAGATTCTTTGTTAGGTCTTCAGAAGGTCTAAGGTGGTGTCTCACGGGTCATTTCAGACGGATGAAAGTCCTGCAAGGGATGTTCAAGGCATGCCTCAAAGAACTTCTCTATTAAAAAGATGGCTTCCATAGCTCCAGACAGCCTCTCAAAGAGCTAAAGTTAAAGAAGGGCCTGTGTGGCTCCCAGGGATTGATGTGTACTGATAAGGGGAGGGGCCTAAAAGAGCCCAGCCTCCCAGGAGACTCTTCCACAGGGGCATGGGTAAAGCCATCTTGAACCCTCCGGACCAGCCCACTTGCCAATGGCCACAAAGTGATCCCTGTCAAACTCTATGTGAAGCAGAAGAATCGTGGGCCAGTGCCCGCCCAAATTCCTGATCCACAAAACTGTGAGACATAAAAAGATGATACTTTAAGATACTAATTATAGAAGTCACTTCTTATGCATCAAATAACAATTACGACACGAAATTTCACAGCAAATGAGATGAGCACTGCAAAGGTCAAATGAAAATTGTTATCACCTTCTTTGTGTTCATATCTGCGTACAGTTCCACCAAGGTATGACCTGCTACTAACCACCTAACAACCAGATGCAAATTTCTTACCCTTTCTGCAGCAATAGACACAGTTCACTTACCCCCGCCCTTCTTGAAACTCCTCTCAGCTTCCCCTGCACACTGAACTTATCATTTTCTCAACTCCATTTTCATAAGTGGCTACCATTTGTCCCTTTCTATTTTCACTTCTACCACCTACTTGAAGCCATTCTATCTCTTACCTGGGCTGTTGTAGTTGCTTTGTAACTACTATCTCTACCTCCGGGATGTTCTAAACCTCATGTCATACTAATCTTCCCAAAGTGCAGCTCTGATCATATCCAGCCTTACCTCCTACCAAATGTAAACTATTCATCAGTCAAAATACACTACTCACTATTCCCCAAATATATGCCCCAGATCTTTACACATGCAATTTCTTCTCCATAGAATAACCTCTTTTCCTCACTCAACATCCATCTCAGCCTTTAAAAGTCAGCACTATTGCTATATAATCCCTAAGCCACCACCGCGCTGCTGCTTTCCTCTCTGAGGAGGTATGGACCTAACCCCCCAGCCTAAAGTCAGTCTCCTTCCTCCCAGATTCCCATGGTGGATGGCTCACAATTGCCTACCAGTTTTACCATATTCGGTCAAGTGATAAATTCATAGGTTCATCCTCTACCAGATGATACGCTCCTCAAGGTTGGGAAGTAGATCCCAGTTGTGGAAACACAAGAAGTCCACACACTCGGGAAAACAGACCTTGCTCTCAAAAAATGTTATATTCAACAAAAAGACAAGACCAGCACGATGAACACTTAGAGAACAAAATAAGACGGGATATAATGAACTTCTAAATTACATGGTACAGATTGTAAGAGCTTTAGAAGACTGGAGAAGTAGAGGAGCTATTGTGGAGCGCTGGAATCCTCAAGTGGAACTGTGTGGATGAGGCAGAATGTGCACTTGTAATGTCAGGCTGGGAGGAGACAAGTGGAGAGGAAGGAAGCCACTTCAGACAAAGAAAGCAACATGAGCTCACAGAAAGGAGCGGATAAACATGATGCATTCACAGAAGAGTGAGGAGACGGGCCTTAGCTAATTAATTCTCCAGGAATAGGGAGACTCTCCAAGGCAGCCTCTTCTCCTAAGAAATCCCATTCTTGTCATAAGCTCACCTTATCTTTGGCTTTAGAAATCATTAAGATATTTCCTGGACTAAAATCTGGGACGTGTAAGGGAAAAATATTTGAGTCCAGTATGGTTCAGGAGAATCAAGGAAATACGAGCATCCTGCAGTGGGGGTTTGGGGCAAGTATTCCCCCCACCTGTAAGAAGCATACACAGGAGAGCGGACCACTCCCACAGCTGTATCCACTGCACAGGGAACTGAGCCACAGGCCCTCAGCAGCCAATCTCTGCTCCATTTGAACCACTGTCAGTTTTTTAGCCTGTCCTGACTGACTTAGTGAGCCTTTAGTCATACATGTTTCCTAAACAAAGTTCTCTCACCTTTGTTTTAAAGACTGTGGATCTGTGGCCCCAGGGAGGTTTGAGGAAATTGCTGAAGACCCCATTGCCCAGGATAGAGCAAACCCAGAAAGGAAAGCAGCTGTCTGGCTCTGCACCCCAGGGGTTCTCCCTCTCTGTTGTACTTTCTCCCAAGAAGATGAAGTCTTGCACAGGTCACTGATTTTACCTACAGCAATAAGCGGCCCCATGGAAACTATCTCATGATGTGTATTCAATAATAAGTGTTTGAAGGAGAGCACCCTCTCCTACCTCCCTGCCAGCCCACGAGATCAGAATATCCACCAACACTGCCACCTTCTCAGGAGGGTAGAGGAAGAAGCAGCCGCCTTTCCTCATCTCTTGTTAGCTTTTCCCCGAGGACAGTAAAGAAGATTTGCATGAGATGGGACAATACGCATCCCACAACCACCCCACAACCCCAGTCCTCATTCCTCTGGGAGTTGGGGAAGCAGCTCTCCTAGGCTTTCTCTCCAGCTGCCTGTCCCCTCAGGCCACATACCCTGGACAGCAGGCCCTGCCCATCTGCTGGGCCCACAGGCTCAGCTGGGAAGTTCAACTCAGGAGAAAGGGAGTAGGGCGCTCACTTGGGCTTCACAAACAAGCCATTGAATCCAGTTTTTCCAGCCAAGAGCAAATTTGACCCCTCTCCGAATTCCCTGTATCTTTTTCCACAGGTTCAGAATTCAGAAGGGGTGAGAAAATTGACTCCCTCAGAACCCTCCAATGCCACCATCCTGAAAGACAAATCAATAGAAATCGTGCTTCATGGGAAACCGCAGCCCATGGTGCTCAGAGCACAGAAACGATCCATGCCAACAGAAATGATCCATGCCAACGGTTACTCATGTGAAATTCCTCCACCTCCTCTCAAAAGGACTCTGGATTGATGACCCCACTCCCGAATAAATAAAGCTCTGGGCCTGACATTAGTCAACTCGTTTCACAATGTTATGGGGCCTCAGCTTTGTCCTCTCCATCTTTTTCCCCAGTTCTTCTCTGCGTGCAGGGGAAGCGCCTCCCACAGGAACCGGGGAAGCGCCTCCCACAGGAACCGGGGGTGCCTATCCAGCCCTGGAAGTGGCACTGACTGCTTCATCGTGGCCTCTGGAACAAGCCAGCGACCTGCAATGCCTTTGAAGAGCCAGATGGCAGGAATATGTTTTCATAGCTACCTTCAAAAATAAGAGAACAATGAAACAGACCTAGACCACGGAGAAGGCCAAAAAAAGGGCAGCTCCTTTGTGACTGCAGCCTGTCCGGCTCCATCTGCTCCTGGGTCTGTGGCAGCACGGTACTCAGGCTGACGTCTCCATCCAGGGCTGTGCGTCCTCCTCCTTCTGGATGAACTCCAACCTTGAATGAGATCCCACAATATCCTTCCTCTGCCAGACCAGACTCCACCCATTGTCATTCTCCTAACTCAAACCGTGATTCTTTCTGTCAACTGGATCCTTGCCCCAGCCTATAAACTTGCCCCAGTTGCTCCCATCCAGAAGGAAAAAAAATAAAACCTCTACTTGTCTCTCTGGCATGCCACCTCCACTCTCCTCTACCCTGGCCAGGTGCTTCAAAGAGCTGTCCACGTGCTCCATCTCCTACCCCTCTCATCAATGCTACCTACATCTGCCCACACCACTCATGGAGACCGCTCTCTCTGTAACAATCTTCAAAGATAGCCTGTACTGGGCTAAAGAGTGTCTCCCAAACATTAACATCCACCCTAAGCCTATGAATTTGAGGTTATCTGGAATTAGGGCCTTTGCAGATGTCATCAAGTTAATATGAGGTCATGAGGGTAGGCCCTAATCTAATCTGACTGGTGTTTTTATAAAAAAAGAAGAGACACTGAGAAACACATAGGGAGACCACCATGGACAATGAAGGCCGTGATTGGAGTGACACATCTGCAAGCCAAGGAACACCAAGGTCTAATGTCACCACCAGAAGCTAGAGAGCCAAGGACGAATTCTTCCTAAGAGTCTCCAGAGGGAACAAGGTCCTGCCAACACTTTGATTGCAGACTTCTAGCCTCCATATTAATAAGAGAACAAATTATTGCTGCTCTAAGCCACCCATTTTGTGATACTTTTTACAGCAGCCCTGGGAAGCTAATATATGACCTCTTTCCAGTTCTTCTAACCACTTGATTGCAGAATTTGGCACCATAACTTCATCCTTTCTGAAATTCTCCTCATCAGTGATTTCAGCAAGATAACTTTCTGGTTCTCCTTTTAATTCTCTGCTTCTCCCTTGCCTTTTTCAATGTCGGATTCCCCCGCAGTTCTGTCCTTACTCCCTTTCTCCTCATTCTACTCTTCTTTCCAAGGAGAGCTCATTTGCCTTCTGTCCACGATGACCCCCATATTCACACCCTGCCTCTCCACCAAGCTCCAGACCCATGTCCCCAAACAGTTAACACAATTCCCACCACATACACCTCATAATACCACCCATCCAGAAGGAAACTCATTATGTGCTATATTCATTTTTTTAATTTTTTTTAATTTTTATTGAAGGTTGACCCTGGCTATCAGATGGAACACCAGACCTACTCTTTTCTTCTACCCAAGAAGCCCAGGCTACTTGGGCTTCCTCCCAGCAAGGTGGCTGGTTCTGAAAGGAAGCAACTTAAGGAACACTGGGAAAAAGGTATAGAGCCTTTCATTGCCTAATCACATAAGCTCTACAGCATCTCTTCCACTCTAGTCATAACTCTGCCCAGTTCAAGGGGAGGGAGAATAGACGTCACCTTTCATTTGGAGAAGTGACAAAGTTACAATGGAAGAAGAGTGAATGGGATGGGAGATAGCGGGTGCTGGAAAATGCAACCTGCCACAGCTTCCTAACTAGCCTCCCTACCTTAGGGTCTCATCCCTCAATAAAAGTGACCTCTGCATCTGTGCCAAGCTCATGGCTCACCCTTGCTTAAAATGGCTGATGAATCCCATTTCCTACAAAATAGGTTTTTCAGTCCTTCCTATCACCAGGGGCCTGGTTACTTTGCTATTGGCTCTCAGCTCCAAATGCACCCTTGTAAACCCTTCTGTGACACTGGGCGGTGGCTCTGTATACCACACTTCCCAGGCCCCCTTGCCAGCTGCCTCCAACTGGCAGGACTAGGTTCTGCCAAGTAACTAGAAGACACTAGAAGGAAACTCTAAATCAAGTGGGTGGAGAAGGGGGTTCCTTCCTTCTCTTTGCTTCCTGTCAGCATCACCCCCGCAGGGGCACTTTAGTCCAGCAGTGACCAAAGGTTCCAGCTTCCACTTTCTTTCTATGTTCACAAAAACAGTCTAGCTGAGTTCCTCAGAGTCCTAGAAGCAGCTGGGTCATAACCCTTCCTTGGAAACCTGTGTCCCGCCTCTATAAAGTCCTCTCTCCAAGTTCCAGGCTCTGAAAATCCCATCTCTCCCCTTGCTCTCCCAGACCTCAAGATGGCACCTGCAGCTGTCAGGGTTACCTTAGTGTTCTCTGCTGGCCCTTCCATGGCAATGCCTATGAGATCAATGCCCCCTTTTGAAAGTCCCTCTTTGAAACACCTAGTGTGGGTCCTCGCTCCCTAACCGGGCTCTGGCTGACAGGGCATGTAAGACTTTTCATTTTCTGGCTGCAATCTGCCCTTCAAAACCGACATCCCAAGATTCTCCCCATAAAGCCCTCTGCATTCTACCCACACCTACTATTTCAACTTGTTCCTCCAGGCCCTAAATTTTTTTCATCCTCCTATGACTATGTATATACTGAATTGCTGATTTCATGAGGGAAGAAATTGCATCTTAAACATTTTACTTTTTCTATTTTAATTGATGCATAAAAATTGTATATATTTACAGAGCACATAGTGATGTCCTGATACATACAATCTATAGTGATCAGATCTGGGTAATCAGCATATCATCTCAAACATTTATCACTTCCTTGTGTTGAGAACATTCAATATCTTCCTTCTAGCTATTTGAAACTACGCATTCTTAACTACAGTTATCCTACAGTGGTATAAAAAACTAGAACTTACTTCTCCTATGTAGTTTTTGTTTTCTTACATAGAGGCTGTACTTTTTAAAACTTTTTTCTTTTTTTTTTTTTCCAAGATGGGTCTCACTAAGTTGCCCAGGCTAGACTCAAACTCCTGGGCTCAAGCGATCTTCCTGCCTCAGCTCCCCAAGTAGCAGGGACTACAAGCACACACCACGGTCTCTAGGCCATTTTTCTCTCTCCCCTCTCTATCTCCTCACTTTCTTTACTAGTACCGTGTGCAGGAAAAGACACATAATGTTAGTTTAATGAATGCAGTTACTAATTCATTCACTATATGCCTAGAGAAGTGATATACGGAATGGATTTCTGGCATTGACCATAGACATGTAAGACAGACATTAAGGGATGGGTCTTACCTAAGCCTCACACACCACATCACCAAGCTGCCTCTCACTTCTCCTATAGATTAAGGCAGGCATGATTATGACCTTAGGTATTACATACAGTAGTCCCCTGTTATCTGTGGTTTCATTTTCTGCAGTTTCAGTTACCCACAGTCAACTATTGTCTGAAAATACTAAACGAAAATTTCTAAAATAATTCCTAAGTGTTCAATTTTGTACCATTCTGAGCAGCATCATGAAACACAGTCCTGATGACGATTAATACTGAGGGTCAACTTGATTGGACTGAAGGATGCAAAGTATTGTTCCTGGGTATGTGTGTGAGGGTGTTGCCAAAGGAGATTAACATTTGAGTCAGTGGACTGGGAGAGGCAGACTCACCCTCAGTCTGGGTGGGCACCATCTAATCAGCTGCCAGCTCGGCCAGAATAAAGCAGGCAGAAGAAACTGGAAAGACTAGACTTGCTGAGTCTTCTGGACTTCATCTTTCTCCCATGCTGGATGCTTCCTGCCCTTGAACATCAGACTCCAAGTTCTCCCGCTTTTGGAGTCTTGGACTTACACCAGTGGTTTGCCAGAAGCCATTGGGCCTTTGGCCACAAACTGAAGGCTGCACTGTCAGCTTCCCTACTTTTTAGGTTTTGGACTCAGACTAGTTAACCACTGGCTTCCTTGCTCCTCAGCTTGCAGACAGTCTATCGTGGGACTTCAGCTTGTGATTGTGCAAGTCAATTCTCTTTAATAAACTCCCTTTCATATATACATATATTCTATTAGTTCTGTCCCTCTAGAGAACCCTAATACAGTCCCACTCCATCCTGCCTGCGATGTGAGTCATCCCTTTGTCCAGCTTATCCAAGGTGGAGAGGCTACCTGCCCATTAACCTTCAACATCGTCCACTTCCAACATCCAACCATCACTGTCATCATTACCCAGGCTCCATGATCCAGGGTCACCTGAAGCAGATGATCCTCCTTCTGAGGTTTCATCAGAAAGTCAATAGCATCCTAAAGTGATATCACAATGTGCATGTCATTCACTCACTTCCTCTCATCATGTAGGCATTTTATCATCTCATATCATCAGAAGAAAGGTAAGTATTTCTTGAGAGAGAGAGAGACCACATTCACATAATTTTTATTACAGTACATTGTTGTAATTATTCTTAGTTATTGTTGCTAATCTCTTACTATGCTTAATTTATTAACTTTATCACAGGTATGATATGCGTGTACAAGAAAAAAATGGGGTGTACAGGGCTCAGTACTATGCTCAGTTTCAGGCATCTGGGGGTCTTGTAATAAATCCCCTGCAGATAATAGGGGCTCTTGTAATAACTAGGGAAGTCCCGAAGGGATAGGCATAAATCTGAGCCACAAGCACTGGAGAATGCTGGTCATAGCTCTGACATCTGATTATGTATGACACTTGCCCAACCGCAGCTCCATTTCAAGTATAAAAGGGGGAAATTGCTATGAACAGTGTAATGGGCTGTTTAAATTACCGCATCATGATAGCACTGAAAACCGATCTTGTCCCTTTCGCGAAAGCACCCAGGTGTCCCACTAGATTAGCGTAATAACCCTGTAAGAATCTCTGGCCAATAGTTCTCAGACATAACGTCCAGGACAGTGAGCTTAAGGGAGTTTCTCAGCCCCACTAGAGCCTAAATGAGGCCCCAGGAATCCCTAAGACTTAGGGAGAGTTGAAAACTAGGACGTTTTTAAACACTTTGAATTAGAAATGAGTCATCTTTCCATACCAACTTTGCCTTTCGTTTAGGTTTCTAGTGAAAACCAAACATGCAAACAAAACCCTAAACTAATTCCAAATACCTCAGAAGTTAATTTACTTTTCATTTCTTCTCCAAACAGGTACAGAGGTTTTCCTTCCTTTAGCACATTTTAGTTTTGGCTCATTTGTTTGCTAGGAACAAACATTCCCTCTAGGTGGAACAGACAAGGAGCTGTTTATGTAAGGGGTGATGAGAGACCCCCCTCATAGGGCCCTAGAATAATGCTGTGACAAGAAGCTGCCCTCCAGCTGGAGAAGAGGATGCAGGGTGGGATCCGAAGCAGATTCCGGGACTCCCACAGCGGAAGCAGGTGGATCTTCACGTGAGCGCTCCACCATTGGCAGCCACAGACACTCCCGTGTCTCTTTTTTCTCTTACTAAGTAACAACATTTTATTTGCTTCCTTCCAGTTTAAGTTCTTAGGAGGGAATCTGATCAGACTGGCCCATAGACGCCACAGATCTGTGGTCAGCCTGGGGATACAGACCGGCTTTCCTGGGTGTTGAGTGTTTACAGATGTGAGTGCTATAGATATTTGTGTGTGTGTCGGGGTGCGGGACATGGGTTCACTTAAAAAGCATCCTGTATACTATGAGAAAAAAGGTATGCAACTGGAAAATCCATTTTATGATTCTTGATCAACTTGCTAATATGTTATGGTATTTTATACCTGGGAGAGTCTGGGGAAGGGGTGGGCAATTCTTAGGTAGCCTGAATGGTTTTATGCTTTCACGGGGACCTTACAGTATTCTTCAGGTTCCCATTTCTAGGTCTGCTCTCCTGCACTCTGCTGACTCACGTGAATGCAGCTTGACTGGGGGCAATATGTTCAGATCCTTCCCCAGCTCCTAGAAATGGAGCATCCCTTTCAGCTCCTTGCTGCTGGGGTCCCTCCATCCTTCTAGGTAGCACTGTTAGGCAGGACGCAGGACAGTCCCACACCAGCTCTTTCATGTGGCCAGTATTTGGATTGGAAGACAATGATACATCCCTTGCTCCAAAAACTTCTGGGAGTGCAGGGCGATCCCAGGCATCTCTATGCTCTTACTAGACCCCACTTCATCCTTTTCAGGCAGCAGTACTCTGCGTCTCCCAGGTGTAAAACACACTTCAAGGGCCCTGCGACAGCTGATGGAAACCCTCTCACTAGGCTACAGACGAAGGGTGTCACTCCCCCAGCCACCTCCTCCCTGTGAGGGAATAAGGATTCACAACGCAGCCACATCATTTTCCACATACATCTCTTCACAAGCGTTCACACGTCTTCCCTCTACTCCCTTTTAGAAGTCCAAGGCTCATGGAATCCATTTGCAAAGTTTCTCCTATAAATTCTGCATATAAATACTTGTCTCCCACTCACTTTGCCATCTCTCCTCTATCCTAGTGATGCTTCAGTCTAAACCTCCATTTTTAAATCCAATCACACACTAACCAGTTTTGACAAAATCTGGAGTTATTATTTTAATACCACGTTATATATTTAAAAACATATTACCTATTTTATAATTTTTGATGTCTAATTTATGAACTTGACATGATGAAGCCAGAAATTAATCCACGTAATAGCAGAGGTTGGTTAGCCAGCATGTATTCAGTGACTCTCATGTGCCACCCTTGTGTGCTGGGTGCCTGCAAAGACTACAGCAGACCCATGACCCAGGAAACACAAGCACACTTCAAGACCAATGGGACCACAGAGTTGACCACAGCACTATGCCTGAAACACCAATGTATGATTATACTAAACAGCATAATGCTAATAAATTGAGTAGAGGTTTGCAGATAAAGCAATGCAGTCCTAGGGATCCGTGGTTAAATTTTTTCATAAGAAATGGATATCGGCCGGGCGCAGCAGCTCACGTCTGTAATCCCAGCACTTTGGAAGGCCAAGGCGGGCGGATCACGAGGTCAGGAGATCGAGACCATCCTGGCTAACACGGTGAAACCCCGTCTCTACTAACAAATACAAAAAATTAGCCGGGCATGGTGGCAGACACCTGTAGTCCCAGCCACTCAGGAGGCTGAGGCAGGGAGAATGGCGATGAACCGGTAGGCAGAGCTTGCAGTGAGCGACGATCGTGCCACTGCACTCCCACCCTCTGGGCGCAGGCGAGACTCTCCGTCTCCAAAAAAATAAACAAACATAAAAAAGAAATGTGGTAATAATAGTTATGTTACAAAGAGATATTTATCTAGGAAGATTTATTTACATGATTGGTTTGTTTCAATGGTATAAATATTTGAGGCTCATGGGTAAATCAATGAATGTTAATTAAATTACCACTATTAAGCTTCTCATTCAAAGTATCAAATAAAAAAATAACTGCCTTGAACTAATTCTAGTCAAACTATCAATTAAGCATACAAGAGTGCATTGCTTTTATTAATTCAAGTGAACATAAAGAATATGCAGAATTTAGTGATAATTTTACTGTGTTTGGTGGGACTCTACACATGGGCATTACTTAATCCAGTTGCCCGTGTTTATAAACATGCTATTCGGGACGTAAGAGATGCTAAAGTATGTTTGTATACTTTTCTTTTAAAGCGTTTAACGCTATACAATGAAAAATGTGACCAAGTTCACAATGCACAAGCCCTAAACCAAAACACGTGTCTCTGGGTGATGCAGTATTTCATAACCCAGGCATCAGCCTAGCTTCTGCTAATGTTGGTGTCTTGGGAAATGACAAAGTGAGTCTTCATTTTAACAACTGGCAAACTGCTGAAAAAACAGGGATTCAAAACATGAAAACGCTCCAGAAACCGTCCTTAGAAAAATGTGATAAGCATAACCTTTCACTTGCTATGACTGTTTGGGATAATCTTGCCTCTGTATTTCACAAACGTTTACCAAATGATTGTACACCAGATTTCCAAACCCCGCACTACTGGGGCATTTCCAGTGAGACTTATTTTTTAATTTGTGGGGGCTGTCTGGTACATTGGTAGGATGTTCAGCAGCATCCCTGGCCTCTGTCACCAGATGGCCGGTAGCACCTCCCTCCACAACTTGCAACAAGCCAAAAAATGTCTCCAGACACCGCAAATGTCCCCTGGGGCAAAATGACCTCGTGAGAACCAGTGATACCATTATCATCTGGGCAAGAAGTAAAAACACTCTGTAGTTTAATTCAATGCAACTACACTACCTTGTCATTTCTCTACAGCTATACTGTGATGGGCATGGAGTTTTCAGTCCAACAGGAGAGCTTAAGTAAAAGAGGGCTTGAGATATGTGTCCAGGAGTCAGATGGCTGGGGTCCAGAACTGTCGTCTTTGCTAGCTGCCTCTTATCTTGAAACAATTCCTTAATCTCCTTTAAGTCTTCGCTTACTCAACTGGGTAATGGGAGTAAGAACCAGCACGTGCTTTTGTATACAGTTGTAGGTTAGATGAGAGAATAAATAGGCATTCATTCTAATAAAACAGCATTTAACAAATACTGGGTATTAGAGTAATGTCCAATAAATGTTGGAAGAAGCATGAGTGCTGTAATAGCACACAAGAGACAACAATAGGTTGCATCACCTTTCTCCAAACTCAGCTGGAAAACAGTGAAAGAGAGGATTTGTTAGCCTGGCTCCCATTGCTGATAAGGGGGTTCATATGAATATGTGTGCATCCACACATAAACAAACATGCATGTGGTTGTGTGGTGTTAAAAGATCCAGTCTAGGATTAAGAAAATGTGGCACATATACACCATGGAATACTATGCAGCATAAAAAAGGATGAGTTTGCGTCCTTTTTAAGGGACATGATGCAGCTGAAACCATCATTCTTAGCAAACTATCACAAGGAACAGAAAAACCAAACACCGCATGTTCTCCACTCATAGGTGGAACTGAACAATGAGATTCACTGGATCGGGGGGAAGGGGAACATCACGGCACTGGGGCCTATCATGGGGTGGGAGGGGGAGGAGGAGGGATTGCATTTGGGGATTAACATGATATAAATGATGAATTGATGGGTGCTGACGAAGTGATAGGGTGCAGCACACCAACATGGGCATAAGTTATACATATGTAACAACCTCACGTTATGCACATGTACCCAGAACTTAATATAATAAAAAATAAATAAAATAAAATAAAATAAATAATAAAGATCCAGTCTATAACATCTGTGTTGAATTAAGATGTCAAGTACATTTATGAGGGTTTTATCTTTAACTAAATTGATGACCGAGTTAAATTGCTTTCATCTGCTTAGAAAAAATTAATACTGATATTTGAGGCAGACATTACTATTGCTTTCAGAGCCTTTTTAGCAGATTTTCTTTTCTAAGATAACTCATAGGGACAGTGAAAGAGAAAAAGTAAACTGTCATGTGAAAAACTGTCACTCCATTTAAATATGGCAAATATATAATTCACATCCCTAGTAGCAGGAGGATGTTGAAGTGGTCCCCTGACTTACAGTTTAGCACAAGTCCTTCCACAACCCAGAAACTATGGCCTGACGTGAACACCCCTGCTGCTGCAACGCCAGGCGGCCTCTCTCACTCCAGCCAGGCCTAGAGTCACAGGGTTGCCACAAACAGACCTATCCACTTGGGGCTGCTGTTACACACGTGCTGCTGCAACGCCAGGCGGGGCCATCTCTCACTCCAGCCAGGCCGAGATGCACGGGGTTGCCACAAACCAGACCTTCCACTTGGGAGCTGTTGAGAGAAGACCCAACAGCACTCTGCTCTCCTGAGGATCCCTCACCAAGAACTGCCTGGGCCTGGCCCCTTTCTCCAGCTAGGCACAGCCGTGGGCAAGGTACATGGCTTGTTGAGTCCAGGAGGGCTGTCTCAGCCCCGCCAGCCTAAGCAATCAGCCTGTGACCCTACAAGGAGGAGCCATGACCTACCCTGAGTTTGCTCTTCCAGGGTCTCTTGGTCCATGGCTTTGTCTTCACTTAAGAGGTGCCATTATGACCAGAAAAAAAGAACTCCACTCCATCCTTAACCCTGGCTCTCAGCACAGGGCACTAACTTACCTACTGAGCCTCAGGAAAAGAATCTGATGCTCTGGTCATCACATCTGGAAGGAGGACCAACATGCAAGGCCAGCCAGAATCAGAATTCAGGTCCCCTCTTGAATTTGTGAAAAATATTCCTCCTCTCAACACCCCTGCTTTCCCCACCTCTCCCTGGTAAATCCATATACATCTTTCAAAACTCAGCTCAAAAGTAATCTGAACATTGAAGCCTCTCCCAGCTCCCTCCTCCACCACCAAAGTCTGAGGTCACTTGCTCCAACTAACCATGCACTACATTGTTTGTTGAGTCTATCTCCCCCACTCAAATGTGAGTGCTTCGTGACACACTTAATAGGTAGAATAAATGATTTGATTGACATTTTATGGAATTGAATATAGCTTTTCATTTTAAGGGACAGATTAACACTACACTAGGTTCATCTATTATTTTTCTTCCAGTGAAATCCTTCAAGCCTTCTGAGCAATTTAATGTTTTCCCTGCGGAATCATCTAAATATGAAAATAGCCACTGTCCATCAGAACAGAGCAATCACCCATTAGTGACTAGGCGTGCCACTTTCATGGCGATGGCTTCCACATCTCCTAACAGAGGACTATCATGCTTATTTAAATGCCTGCTATGTGGCATACTATGGAGGATGATCAAAAGCAGAGCCAGATCTGCTGGGCAAGTGGGGGCTGCAGAGCTGGTGAGTGCCGGGCCTGGGCTTTCATCTCTGGCTTGGCCAACCCAAGCCAGTGCTCTTCCCACCACTTGCTGATTAAACACGACTTCCTCATTGTTTTTCTCAGGCAAGACTAAAAATCCTGAGAAATGACCTCTGGCTACAGCTGAAATCTTCCCATTTAAAATTCAATATCTGGATGGACACCAGATCAACCTTGTTTGTGAATTAAAAGCATCTCAATTATTTCAGTCTGCTCCATGCTGAGCTTCAGTTATGTTCCACACTGCACTCCCTCCCCAGTGCCTTTCATCTGGAGCTTCCTACAGGCTTCCTGAATTGCTGTGAACTTTCTTTCCTAACAGCCCTGTCTGGGGACAATCATGTCCTAATCTCTAGCAATAGAGTATAAAAAGAGTTTTAAGCTCTTCAGGCCTCAGTTTCCTCACTGGTAACATGGGGAAATACTCTCTGCAAAGACACAGAAGCACACTGGGTTTTGCTCCAACTTTTGTCAGTCTTCCCACTCTGTGCCACAAATTTCAAGAAAGAAGATAATAAGCTCTTTCTTTCTGAAAGTGTTGATGCCTTGAGAGAGCCCAAGCTTGATTAATCTCTAATACATTGGTAGCCCTCAGAGCAGACTGGGGTATTTTTGTATACAACAGCTTAAACAGAAAATGCTAAAGTGAGCTCAAGAGTGGAGAGGGCATATTTATAAATGCCTTTATGCCTTTATTTGATCTCTCCTCTGTTTTTAGAACATCATTAAGGAAGATCATTTCTTTCTCTAATGATTTTGAAAAAAGTCATGGGTTATCCTTAGGAAAGATGAAAATGAATTAGGCCTTGAAGTGACAAGAATTGAAGTCAAAATCAAGATATCACATCATTGGCTATTACACTTGCACACACATGCACACACAAATGTTCAGAGCAGGCAGGAGAATCAAAAGTATTTGATTTCTTCTACTTTTATGAGAAAACCACTGAAGTGAACTTCACCAACACCATTTTCTCCCTCAAATTCCAAAATAGTTTGTGCTTAATACCATTCAAGCACATTCATAAGAGACTTTTATCCCTGGAAGGACCACGTGAGTCGTCCACATGTGGAAATGCACAGTTCATGTCCCATATACATCAGACACTGCCTGGTGCTGAATTTTCTTCAAACAGCTGACATATGCATTTGCAGCAAGACTGTGTGGCACCCACATCTGCCTTAACCTGAAGCAGACGCTTCACTCGGTCGTGTTTATTTACAGTAAAGTTCCCTGATAAAATCGCCACATGCTGGAGGGAATGGCAATGAGCACACACACACAGACCAGTGCAGTCCCACCCACTGGGCACGCCTTCTGTATCCTGAGCCCAGGACACAAAACCAAGCCACTCTGTCCTGGAACATGATCAAAGAAATGCCATTCTCAACATCGTGCCTCGGTCTGATCCAGCTCACTGCTTTTTGATGAATACTCTCATGCTACCACCTCTATTTCAGAAAACACAATTACTAAACTGGAGGAGGTCATGTTTGTTTGTTTCACAAAAGGAGAAAAAGACAGAACAGAGAGAGAAAATTAAAACATTACTTTCATGATATTTCAATTAATTTGTGACCTCGATATTCTGGAAAAAGGTCTCTTTGATCTGGTTATATCTATAAATGCACAATAACCTCTGATTACTGTGAATGGACATTTATTCATGCAAGTTTAGGTCACTAATGAATGACTGTGCCCAGGCGAAACATACACATACTCACAGTCACTCATTTCTTCTGAAACCTAGGGAAATGCAGTAAATTTTAACTTGGGAGAATAAAGGTTAAGCATGGCAGTTAAAGGGGTAAAATTTGAAAGTCAATCATTAGAATAAATATCCCTAGTGAATTACCACAATCCTAATGTTTCTAGCTCTGCTGTCTCCCAGATTTAAAAGCACTTATCAGCACCCCGTAAGAAAAGCAATTCCTGCCCATAAAAGCCAGAAGGTCACCTTTTTCATCTTGGCCCAAGATATTCAATCCTTCACATCTGCAAACATGGAGCACTTGGCATGAGCCAGCGTTACTCTTGGCTCTGATGGCAGTTGCAAGAGATGGGCAGGCCACCACCTTCAAGTTGTTCCCAGTCCACTGTGGGGAGGGGACAGAATTACCTATAATGGAAAGAGGAGTTTTCTAAGTTTTCTGAGCCCATCAGACAGAATGGAGGAAGATCTTCATGAGAGGCACAAGGGATGCTGGAGAGCCCCTAAAGGGAACAGTGTGCTCCCGGGTGAGGGCTATGACAGCTCCAGGCAAACTCTGGAGTGCTCGGTGGGTGTCACAGTGTGTCCTGGTCAGGGTCCAAGCAAGGCAGCAGAGCCAGTACAAGACACACATGGAAGGATCGAGGACCAGGAACCATCCATGGGACTGTGGGGGCTGGGTACACCGACATCCACAGGACAGGAGTCAGGACACAAAGACCACGGGGAGGACAGGGCTGCTGGATCGGCAGGTGGAATGTCTTTCTCTGGGAAAGCCTCAGCTCTGCTTTCAAGGGCCCACTAAGTCAGGCTCACCCAGATTACCCAGGATAACCTCCCTTAAAGTCCCGATTACCCAGAATAACCTCCCTTAAAGTCAACTGAGTAGGGACTTCAATTACACCTGCAAAATCCCTTCACAGCAACACCAGTGTGCGACTGCATCGTTGGACTGCAGCCTCGTCAAGTAAACTCATCAAAAGCTGCCACGGGAGGTTATTGTTGTTACTGGAGTCAGCTAATTGAGCCGCCAGACTGCCTGAGTCTGAACCCTGGGACTGTCACTATTAGTTCTGTGTTCTTGAGCAACTTACTCAACTATTCAGTGCCTCAATTTCCCCATCTATAAAATGATGATGACAAACAGTACCTACTTTACAGATGTTTTGTAAGGATTAAATTTGCTAACACATGTAAAATGCTTAGAATACTGAAACGTAAGAAGAATTCAGTAAGTGTTACCTGTTTTGCTGTTATTATGACTATGATTACTTAAGGCATGTATAACAGTATGTGTAGCTAATACATCAAAAATTACTTTAGCAAGCTCGTGGCAGAGCCAGGACTGGAACTGAGGGTCCCAGAATCAAATCCTTTGGTAACTGTTTATTCAGCATCTGTTATGCTTGCAAGTATAGAAATTTAATGAAGAGTAAATAGAAGCCTTATCCTTGTGAAGTCACATTATAGCTGATAATATGAGACAGACAGCACCCAACAACGCATTCCACATGTCAAATGAGGGGTAGGGAAATGGTGTTGTAAGAGTCCATGTGGGGAGACAGGACTCGCCTTGTCTGGGCACATACCTTGGGAAGGGATGTACTCTCTTCTGGAGTGGGAGAGGTGAGAAAAGAACAGAGGGGAGGGGTGGTAGGCAACGGCCACCAAGGGCAAAAAGGCACAGAAGCCAGAAAGGTAATGAGGGCACTGGGCCAACAAGAAAACCCCCAAAATGTTAAGTGTTCATTTCCAAGGACTAGTTGGTATTGCTTCACTTAGGAAAGAATTCATTTACCAGCTTGAGCCTTTGTCTTCGTATAGAAATCCCAAAGCACAGTCCCACAAGCTTAACAGCACAGCCAGAGATTAAAAACGCCTCTGTTCGTGATTTTTTTTTCATGGAGGTGGGTTTCCCCTGGTTTTTCTCCAGTGGTAGGCTTTAATTGAAGCAATAGATACAGCAGCTGATACCTCATATTAAAATAGTTTCACCGGGCTGGCACAGCCGAAGGATTTTATTTTACAAAATCTATAACCAGAAAACATTGGCTTTGCCTTTTGTACTGGAGATGTGATGGAATTAAAGGATTCAAGATTGCAAAGCCTTCCTGAATAATTTAGAATCCTCTAGTCCCAGCAAATATTCCCTTCACTTTCTATGTGCCAATATTGAACTCTGACATCTGAGGAGGGTTTAATGCTGCTGAGTACTCCCTAATTCAGAATCACCTTCAAACATACACATACACACACGTGTGAACACACACACATGCACACATACACACGCACACGTGCACACACTCCTTTCAGCTGTTCTATGTGACTTTATGTCTAAAATCTCAGAATTAATTCTCAGTATGATGTCTAAAATCTCACAACTCTCAGCTTTGTGATTTATATAATTTATTTTAACAAACACTTACTTGATACTTACTAACCATATCCCAAACAGTGGCTCATGTTGGTCCTCATAAGAAATCTATTAGATAAAAACAATAATCATACTCCTTTTGTAAATGAGGTAATCAAAACACAAAGCCGTTAAGTCACATATCTAAGCCACACACCTAGTAAGTGACAGAACTGGGATTCAGATGCAGGCTCTCAGACCCCGAGTTTATACATTTAACCGTTAATCTGCCCCTCAGACTGGACATTAAAAGACCAATATCAATATCCAAGGACTGCTATAGCCTTTCTGCTACATACTCAGGAAGGGTCAAGACATTGAGTGGGTCTCTACCCAATTTGGAGAATCCATTCTCAGCCTGAATCCCAACAAGCAGTTATTGTGTCCATGAACCTTTGGACAAGAGAAAACATTCTCCATTACCACAGCATGTCAATGACTGGATACAGAGACTTGGCAGAAACTGCCAAGGCATCCAATTTGATCTATATACCCATGCAGGGCAAAATGGCATTTCCAGAGAAAATGGCAGGGCAATTTATAGCCCACAGTGGAGGTGAACACCTTAGAGAAGCATATTATACTCTACATAAATATTGAATATTTATCAGTGTAGACTGAATTTTCCCTGAAAGGTCATAAAGGTCCTCATACACCAAAGAGACCCTCCAAGTGCAGGCGTGCACAGATCACAGAGAAAAGGGTCATCTAAATCTGGACAACACAAGTAAAAAGAGGCATGTAGACCAGCATGGTATGTACTCTTGCCCAGCCTATGAGCTTCAATCGTACAAAGGACTTGGGAGACTACACCAGACTTATGCTATAGATCATTTGCCATACAGGAGGCTTCATTATCATTAAGTTAGTACAGAAAGAAAAGCTGCCTCAAGTGAATCCACTTAAAATAGAAACAAATATTTCACAGTTGAATGATCAAACGGTTCAACTGAGGTTTTATCTTGAACTATAAATCAAAACAAATTTGTTTTGTTTCTGTTTAACATCTTTTTAGGTTCTTATTAAACAATGCATCAAGTATGGACAGGGGTAGTGTTTGAGCATGACAGCTTACATTTATACTCAACTTCCTCAGCCCAATCAAAAAGAGGCTCAGTTTTGCAAAAATATCACAGCACATTTCATCAATGCTTCCAAGCATCCCTCTCTTGATCTGTTGAAACTTATCACATCACTGTCCTTATCAATTTTCTACTCTTCACGTGTTCGCTACTATAGCCTTCTCAGGAACTCACTTTTCAAGGGCTCTGCACAAGATTTAAACAGTTCTCCAACATCACTTTCAGTAATTTCATAAATCCTGCTTCTATTGTAAGGCTCAAAATTTCACTTTGCAAACGTTTTGCAGGCCCTTTGCACGGCAATGTCTGATGTAATAAAGACTATGATAAAGAAGGAAGGAGGTTTCCATGAGACTGGTCGTTCTTCTATTAATTAGTGTCTATTTTTTGTTATGAAGACTTATTTTCTCCAGGCAGACTTACACCTGAAGAGACCATGGAAATAACAACAGAACAATAACCTCTTCTTCTGACTCCGTTTAAGTGACTGAAACCTTGGAATTCTCCAGCTTGAGTTAAACTCCTACATGTATCCCTTTCTATTTTCATCATGAAGTCCTGCATTATAGATACTCTAGGGAAGTTACAGCCTAATTACCTGCATCAGATGAACCTAACTTCCAGTAGGACTCTGGTACTTTCCATTTTCATTAAGAAAAACAATGACATATGCTTAAAAGCTTCCAAATACAAACCTATTAAAACTAATATATAAAATATTCATTTTAATTATTTTAAAACTAGCCTGGCAAAATTTAAAGAGCATTCTTTAATCAAAATCAAAAACAATGACAAATCCGGAATAGAAAGAGGTAAGCTAGGGCTAAAGCTGAAAGATGCGGCGATCTGCTAATGTCTGGGGGCTGAGTGCAGAAAACTGAAGAGCAAGTATATGTAAGGCATTAAATCAGATCAGAGACCACCACACAATGAACACTGTACCCTCGGTAAACAACACCCACAAGAAGAAGGCAGCATGAAAAGACTGCTTCAGCATGGGCTCTGAATGGAGGCAGGAAAATTCCCTGAGAACGTCTAACCACATTCTGGTACTCACTGTGTTCAGGGCCAGAATTCACTCTATTTATGTAGCTCTGTGATCCGTGGTATTAGTCTCAATAGACATAGGACAAAAACCTTAAACCCAGACCTCAAAGAATTCCTATACACTAATTTCCAAGTAATATGTTTCACAATTCAAAGTCGAGCAATGAATACAAGGATAAAAGCTACCATAAATGAGCAAACCCACAAAGAAGTAGAATTGAGAATTATCAAAAATATATATAAAATACACATATCTAGTATGTTAGAAGAAATTAAAGAAAATACCAAACTTATGATGCAAAATTAGTAATCATGAAAAAACCACAACTTCTAAAATTGGAAAAGGTAGAAAATAAAATAAACACACAAAATAAATTTAACATAATAAAGTTAGGAATGCAAAGGTTGGGTTAAAACAGAAAATTAGACATCTCTGGAGAATTAGTGAAGTGAAAAATAAATTTGAAGGAATATTCCAGAATGAATCACAGAGCTATAAAGAGGAAAAAGAAAATATTAACAAGGAATTGAGAAACATAGTAATAGAGTGAGACAGCCTACCATACATCTAATTGAAGTTTCTAAAGGAGATAATACAATGAGGCAGAATATTTGAAGAGATAACGGTTGAGAATTTTTCCAAATTAATGACAGACATAAATCTTCATATTCAAGAAACCCAACAAATCTCAAGTAGGGAAAACAAATACTAAAACACTGGAGAACAATAGTATATTAATTGGGACAATCATGATTGAAATTAAGACATTCTAATGTTTTTTTATTCTTTAGGAGGAAAGTAAAGATATTAACTGAATTTAGACTTTAGCTTAAATATATTTTAGCGATTTTTGGAAAATCACTACAAGATAATACATTACTTCAAATCAGTATAGGAAAAAATCACAACAAAGAAGGAAAAGGAAGAAAAGGCCAGTCAATCCAAACATAAACAAAAAAGAAAAGCACTAATAAAAAGCAGAGCAAATATAAAGTACAAAAATGAAATGGCCAAGATAAATAAGTTATATCTATAATCACAATAAATGTGAATGGACAAAAAAACTCATGAGTTAAAAGACATTGATTGTTAGACTGGATCTTTCTGAGAAATTAAATATATATATATATATATATATATATATATATTGTCCACAATATGTATAGCTGGAAAAAAAAATACACATACACACACACACACACACACACACACACACCCATACATACATATGCACACAGTATACTGGAAACACATCTAAGACAGAAAGACTTAGAAAAGTTGAAAATTAAAAAAAAAATAGAAAATACTAATCAAAATAATTGGTATTAATAGGAGAAACAGTCTTTAAAGTAGTAAGTATTACTAGACATAAATGGGACCATTAGGCTATAATAAAATGACCAATTTTATTATCTTTTTATTATGAAAATTTCTAAAATCTTAACCTTCTAGGCACCTGTTAATATAACTGCAAAATATATTTTTAAATGGCAGGACTTCAAGATAATCTGACAAATCTACCAATACAGAGGGAAATTGTAACATTCCTCTCTAAATAATTGGTAGACCAAGCAATAAAAAAAATGAAAAATATAGAATATTTGAATAACATAAATAACTATGCTGATCTGCTTCCTAAAGCTACAGAAGTATTTTCAAGAACACACGAACATTTATAAAAATATTCCTGGGCCATAAACAAAACTTCAACACATTTCTAAAAATCACTATAATACAAACCACATTCTCTGACCCAGTGCAAGTAAGTTAAAATCAAAACAAAAGAATTTTACACCCTCCACCAATGTGTACACTTAGAAACACCTTGTTAAATAGCTCTTGGTTCAAAGAATAAACTGTAACTGATATTTTAAAATGCTCTGAACTAAACAATAATAAATATATCATAAACCACAACTCACATGTTGTAACTATACCATCCTCAAAGAGAAATGTATAGGCTTGAATGCTTATTTTAGAAAAAAGTTTTTAAATGGCTGAAAGTTAATGAGCCAAGTACAAAACTTAAATAGTTATATAACAACAAAATAAAACTTTAAAAAATTTAGAAGAGAAATATGAACACAAAATGATGAAACAGAAATAATGAAACAGTTTATACTGAAAGTATAACAGAAAATGATGAAATAGAAAACAAATACACACAAAAAAAGGAACTAACAAAACCAAAGGCTGGATTTTTACAAGGGCTTAAAATATGGACAATCCTTTTGCAAGATTAATCAATAAAAGAGGATACATAAATAAAAAACATTCAGTGCCTATGCTAAATTACACATAGGCATCAAGATTCAATATTCAGGGAAAGTTATTTAAGGTGTTTTAAATTGTAAAGCACTGAATACATGGAATGACGGCCTAAAATTTGCCGGAGGTTCTGAAAGAACCTTTCCAGGTTGGACTTACAAATATGACTCCGGTAACAATTTAGAACTACCCTCAAGGGGAAGTTCCTTCTTCTGAAGCCACTAGAGCTGCAAGCTCAAGAATACATTCCAGGAGCTGCCATCAAAGGACTAGGAAGCTGATACCAGAGCCACAACCACAATGGCCTCCTGTAACCCAAAAGCCTGAGCACAAACGCACTCTATACAAAAAAATCCAAACAACCAAAAGGGGGCAAGAAAATTGTCTCTGCCTCACTAATGCCTTCCAAATTTCACATCAGTGTATCTAATTGGTGCAAACTACCCAACTTATCTCTCTAAATGGAACGGGAGTAGGTCCAGAGAGCCAATCTACACACAAATCCCTCTCCTGAAGCATCCGTCACCACTTATTTCCATTGAGTTGTGATTACCTCCTACACGCAAACACACTAAAAATATCTAAAACTAGAAGAGAGCTCTTCTCAGACTTCATAAGAATCAGGATAGAAAAATGTGTTTAAACTCCATTTTCTGTCAAATGAGACTAGTTGCCCGTTGGTGCAAGTCATATTCCGCCTTAACCCACTATCTTCCTTTTTCTTTTACTTGTTTTTTCCTACCTCCCAAACAAAAGCTCACTTTTGAATTACGTAGATAATGTAAGGACCCAATAACTCAAATAACTTCCCTAGTTCCTTAACATTGCATATGATGATCTAGAAGATGCCACGAGAAAGCCATGTCCGTAACAATCTCAGGTCCAAACTAGAAAACACAACAATCCAAGAAGTATCAAACTGAAGACAAACGTTGCATTAAAAGTTGATATAACCAGCTGGGCACAGTGGCTCTCACCTGTAGTCCCAGCTACTCAGAAGGCTGGGGCGAGAGTTCTGCTTTGAACCCAGGTGTTGAAGGCTGAAGTGAGCTATGACTGCACAACTGCACTCCAGCCTTGGCAACAGAGCAAGAGTTAATCTATTTTATTTATAAAAAGAAAGGAAGAAAGGAAGAAGGAGGAAGGAAGGGAGGGAGGGAGGGAGGGCATAATCCATGATGCTGAAGAGTGCTCCTTTAAGCTAACCATCATTATTATCAGCCAGAACAATACTGAAAGTGCAGCTAATACATATGAAGAATTATCAACATTTTATCGCAAGTGACATTTTGTAAAAAGCTGACAGAACTTTTATGGAACTGTCTTAAGACTGCTGCATGTGCCAACTGATCCACTGAAGTCTGACGTGATCAATAAAGTTGCCTGGTGGTTCACAAAATCCAAAAAAGGGGACGCGAAACCTCTTCCCAAAATCTTCATTTGGTTCAAGATGCTACATACAGGATGATATTTTTTAACATGAGTGGAAACACAGCTTGCAGGGCATAACTAGCATTTGCTGCTATCTATGTCTCACACACTAAATACACAGCACTTTGATAAAACAGAGACAACAGGGCATGGCATAAATATCTGCAGCTGCCCTGTGTATTCATTTTCCATCTCCACGTAACAAAGTACCTCAAATTGAATGGCTTAAAACAACACACATTTCTTATCTCATGGTTTCTATGGGCAGGTTTCCAGGCATGACTTGGTGAGTTCTCTGCTCAGGATCTCGCAAGGCTGGAATCAGAGTGTTGGCCAGGGCTGGGGCTCCTCTGAGGTTGGGTTCTTGGGCGTGTTCACAGGGTTATTGGCTGAATCCATTACATCGCAGCTGTATAACTCAGGTCAGCTCATTTCTTCGAGGCTAGCAGGAGAGTCCCTGATTTCTTCAGCTTTCTGACCCCTAGAGTTTCTTTCAGAACACTCACCTGATTCGGTCAGACCTATAATGCATTCTTATAATTTTGTGTTGCCTCAGCATCCATTCTGAATGCAAGTTTAACTTTCTCATGCAGAAGCAGAGCTCAGCGACCCCTGGCAGTTTCCAGTTTGACACCACACCTACATGGCTCAAGCTGGTGGCCAGAGATGAGAATTTAGAGGCATCTCTCCTGCCTATTAGACTGGGTCCCCCACTTTCCTGCCACTTCCTTTAAGGGGACCATTGATTCAGGCATTTGCCCCTGAACTTGGAGTGGCCCACAGCCTATTCCCTCATATATACTGCTAGTTGCCTCTCTCTTTCTCGCTTTCTCTCTCTGCCTAACTCTTCATTCCTGCCTTGCCTGACTTAAGGATACAGGACTGCCCTCCCACATCATCACACCCTCCTTGCCCAAGATCTGTAAGTAAAAATCTTTTAGTTTGTTTCCTATTATGGTGGTGGATTGAGGTAATCATAAACTGGACACAAGTCACACAGAGCCACAAGGGTGTCTGCCAATACAAACTAGTTTCCCATGTAAGGAACCCCCCCGGTCATGGGTCAGACAACTAGGCATTAGGCCATCCACCAGGTTACAGAAGTGTCCCATGAAGGGCACACTGAAAACACCCACATCCAGCTCCCTTTGTTCCCTGTTAGGACAGGGCTGCTAGCTGCTCTGGTACTGGAACTCCAAGGGCTCTCAAATTAAGGTCCACACAGGACAATCTTCCTTTCAATTATTATAAAGTCAACTGATTAAGGACCTTAACTACTCTACAAATCCCTTTACCTTTCCCACATGTTATCAGTCAGAAGCTAGTGAAAGATCCCATCCACACTCAAGAGGAGCGGATTATATAAGGGCGTAGTCATTGGGGGTCATCTTAGAATTCTGCCCACTACCATCTTTATGTGGTGAAATAGCAAGGAAACCCCTGCATACTTTTCCATATTAGGTTTATGGCTAATGCTGTATTGCAATATTTAAATGAGCAGTCAGTCTCTCAGAGAATGCTGCTGCTATTGTTATACCTCTGATTTTTTTGAGTTATTCACTCAACAAACATCTTCCTACTGACAATAACATACCAACTACTGTTCAAAGTGTTGTGTATGTGAAAATGAAAAAGCAATAGCTCTTGTCCATGACAAAATGACAACCACAATCACCTTATTCCATTAGCCAGGCAACAACAGTCAGGTTGGTCTTTTGTTACTGATTTGTCACTATTTTGCTACATTACTTGTTTTTCTGCAAAACCCTGTCTGTAGCATGACTGCAGAGGTGGTTGTTTAGCCTGATTTTATTATGACCATGAATGTAGGAGCCTGAGGCCAATGCTCCAAACCAGATGTTTCAGGAAACCATTCTTACCTGTCTGTGCTTAATGAAAAGAATAATGACCTATTTCAAATGAACTACCCAAGCCAAGATTCACAGCCTTCTCTTCTGAAAGTCATCAAGGATAAGAGGAAACCTGCTTCCACAGCAAACCATTCTTGAGCATGTCAGAACAAACTATGGGTTTTCTTACCCAGCATTAAACCAAAGCTACCATACAAGGCTGATAAACCAGCAATCTGGATTAGTCACTCATAGCCAAGAATCCACTGAACATCTGAGTGTGTTATCCATCTGGAATTTAGAAGCCTAAGTGAAGAATTTGTCAGTAATTCCCAATTTATTTAACGGAATTTGAATCTCCATTCACCACACATATAATCTTATGGAGCTGTGTGTGTAACCCCTAAGATCAAAACCAGATCAATATCCCAGAGCCTGGTTTCCTCATGAGATGGAACATGGAGTAACTATGGGATAGCAGGGTGTGTTCACAGTGTTTTCCAAAAATTATCAATCGCTTTGGGGCCACTCAACTTTGCAAGTTTTATAAGTAAGTAAAATAAACTTCTTGATAGTAACTATTACTTCCAAAGAAAGTGGTCTAAGGGTTCCATTACCCTGGCATATTAGTGAGGGTTCTCTAGAGGGAAAGAACTAATAGGATTGGTGGATATATGAAAGGGAGTTTATTAGGGAGTGCTAACTCACAGGATCACAAGGTGAAGTCCCACAATAGGCCATCTGCAAGCTGCGAAGTAAGGAAGCCAGTCCGAGTCCCAAAACCTCAAAGGTAGGGAAGCCAACAGGGCAGCCTTCAGTCTGTGGCCCGTGGCCCGTGGCCCAAGGCCCAAGAGGCCCTGGCAAACCACTGGCGTTAAATCTAAAAGCTGAAGAAGTTGGAGTCTGATGTTCTAGGACAGGAAGCATCCAGTACAGGAAAAAGATGAAGGCCAGAAGACTCAGCAAGTCAGCTCCTTCCACCTTCCTTCTGCCTGCTTTATTCCAGCCACACTGGCAGCTGATTAGATGGCATCCACTCAGCTTGAGGGTGGGTCTGCCTCTCCCAGTCTACTGATTCAAATGCTAATCTCGTTTGGCAACACCCTCACAGACACGCCCAGGAACAATACTTTGCATCCTTCAATCCAATCAGGTTGACACTCAATATTAACCATCACAAGTCTACCCCTTGTCAACTTGAACCCATACATATCTCCTGAAATCATACATAATCTTCAAAGAAAGACAATAAGATCATAATTATACCTAATATAATACAGCTATCCTTCATACAACCAGAAGCATACTAATCCTCAACCTAAATGCTATTACATAAAGTTAACAACAATTAAATGCTCATATGAAGTCAATAAATACTATGTCACATGATAAAAGAAAAAGAAAGGAAATAAAAGATTTTCTTAGTACAAGTGTATCCATGCACAAACATGTTCTAAACAAAATAAGGAGGAAATACTCCTGACAATTACAATCCTCGTTTCTGCAATTGGTCATGTGATCGTAGCTGGTATTGATGACTACCTTCTTCTACTACCCATTCTGTATTCCCTTTGCCTTCAGCAAGCACCTCAACAGGTCATGGTTTTTTTTTACCTGTTGGAGACCCAAACCTTCATTCCTGAAGGGTCTGGGCCATCTGTAGTCCTCTTCCCTGGATTGGGTGTTGTAGTTTCCCATGACCTTAATTACAGGGCATGGTAATACTAAGAGATGCCCTAAGGAATCTCCTGTATTCCACACATACTCTTCCTTACCTCCATTGTGGAGTAGTAGTCTGATTTCATTTTGATAGTCCCGGTCAATCACCCCAACCAACACTGTAACTCCCTTCCTAGCCTGTTGATTTAGAAGTAGGAGGAGCCCAAAGTGGCCAGGTGCCAACCTTAACTTCCAGTTTAATGGAATCATTGTCGTGTCTCCTGGTGACAACATTCCTTCCTCTAGAACTAAGACCTCTAGTAATGTCATGGGAACAGGAAGCAAGAATTTTGCTAGTGGATCACTCCTGGGGAGGTGGCTGACAGGTGCATGAATGGCCTGCAGCTGCTGTCACCTTTTATGCCCAATCTTATGATTATATAGATATATTTATGTAATATGTATGAATGATTATATAGATATATTTATGTAATATGTATGAATATGTATTATGTAATATGTATGAATATGTAACATAATGTATATACATATAATATGTATATGTAATGTCATACACAAAATATGAATTATATATAAATATATAAAAATATTATATATGATTATACATTATGTATATTATAATACATGATTTAGTTCAAATGTTTCCTTCACTTGCCCAGATCTGACCTCCACAGTTATGACTTTGATGCAGTGTCCAAGAATATCTTTTGGTCAATTACATTAGCAATCAATTGTAGCAACTATAAGAAAACACCAATTTTGAAAAAAGAAAGAAAAGAAATCTTACTGACCTACTTAAAATTATGCTACCAGGCCACGATGCTAAACTCATTCAAAGCCACCTCCTATTATTAAATATTATTTTGCCTTTTCTCATTTCCTTCTTTTGAGTATCACTTCTATTTTGAACGAAATTAACATAATGCCATTCCACAAAGAGTACAAAGTGCTTTGCTAGCTCTGCATCATGTTCCCATCCATTCAACAATACATGGGCACTTCAATATGACTCACTGTTGCCAATAACAATGGTCATACTCTTGACACCATGTTCAATTTGAGAACCTCAGCCTAAGGAAGAAATGGAGAACTTGGAGACAGTTCCTCTGAAGAATCCCAATTCTTTCTCCTCCTTTTCCCTTTGCTCCCTCTCCACCACTGCCCTTACTTCTCCTTCCTCCCGTAGCAGTCACACTCATACTCACTCACACATGTACACCACCTGCTTTTCCATTTTCCAGTAAAGCTCAGTGACTGATACAGTGTGCTTGCTGTGCACACCTGTAAGACCCAGTAACTGCGGGTTCAGCAAGAGACCATGCGTAAGAATCACTGCATTCAAGTGATAATATGGGATTTTGCAAGTCTACAGATACAATATTAATTATTTACCAAAAAACGAGTTGCACCTGTAATCAAAATGTAACTATACCAAATTTATAATATGTAGATGATTTCAACTCTTTTATCACATATTTATTTTCTTAAAAATAATTATGTTAAAAGTGGCTCCCTCAGGAAATAAATCCTTATGTTTAACTTAACTCCCATTTTCCATCCAAGGCTTCTCTGTAATAAAACCAAAACTCACCTGACATATTTGTAGAGCACTTTATCCAAAGAGTCCCAAAGGCTTTACAGATTTCATTCTATCAGAGGGAAGGGAGTAAATTATTCACTTTACTGAGAGCTATGAATAACGTTTCCTGGCTACCTCAGTCAACTACCTCTAACAGCGATAAACTAAATCAGGCTCTCTCAGCCATTTATAGGCCCACATCTATCTGTGAGCTTGCCAGGACCCAGAGAGACTAGATCTACTTTCCCCATGTCATCTCTCCATCCATCTTTCCCATCTCCAATCACGTCCCATCTTCCCCCTCTTCACTCTGATCTTTACTCACCAGATCAAAATGTGGAAACAGAAAATGAGAACAATTAAAAAACTGAAGGATCAATGCACTAAATAGTTCCCTGATACCCTGAAAAGTTAATGTCATTTCAAAGAACAAGCCTGAATTCCATCATATCAGTCTCCTTGTGCCATCCATCCCCAAAATTAAATTCAGTATTCTAACCACATACTACCACTGGTCACCAATAGAAGCAAAATGGAAAGAAGGACCAGGGGTGAGTCAAAATAAAATAATGTCTAAAGACAGACAACATTCATATATATAAATTATAGCAGCCACCAGAAAACATTAGCAAAACACTAAAGAAGACCACAAAAAAAGAACTGCAGGAAATCTTCAGCAAGGACCCAGTGAGAAAGCCTACAAATGCTCTTTTATAGTAGGATGCTCATTCTCAAAGAGGCACCCGGAATCATTCCATTTCTGCTCAAGGAAAATAAAGGTGAAGAAAATTTACCACTTGACTGTACTAGCTCTGGAAGACTCAACAATAACCTCCCTAGAGTTATTCAATCAACTGATATTAGTCATGATCGCTGCACTGTGCAAGGCATGTAAAAGGTATAAATATGTAAGCTATCAACATCCCTGTCTAGGAGATCTTCTAGGCGTCACTTTGTTTTCTACCATTGGCCTAGATTCATCTGGGAAGCATCTGGAAAGAGCTAATGGTGTGATTTAGTTTGGATCTGTGACCCTGCCCAAATCTCATGCTGAAATGTAATCCCCAAAGTTGGAGGTGGGGCCTGATGGGAGGTGACTGGATCATGGGGGCGGATTTCTCATAAACGGTTTAGCACCATCCTCTAGGTGCTATCCTTGCAATAGGGAGTGAATTCTCATGAGATTTGGTGGTTTAAAAGTGTATGGCACCTTCCCAACACTTGCTCTTCCTCCTGTTCTGGCCATGTGATACACCTGCTCCCCCTTCACCTTCCACCAGGATTCAAAGTTTTCTGAGGCCTCCCCAGAAGCAGAGCAGGTGCCAGCATCAAGCTTCCTGTGCAGCCTGCAGAACCGTGAGCCAATTAAACCTTTCCTTTATAAATTACCCAGTCTCAGGTATTTCTTTATAGCAATCTGAAAACGGACTAACAGATAATGGAACTTTTAATTTATTAGTAGAAGCACACACACCCCAAATATTCTTTTTAATGTTAACATTACTTACACCATAGTAATAAATATATGCAGAACTGCAAATAAACATCTTTACAGATTAAGAATCAATGCACTAAATGTTTCAGCTTCACTCTACTATCTGATCAATTCCACAGCAGTTTATTGCTGTGTACATGCCAAATCGATAAGAAATGCACCTTAAAAATACCTATAAAATAGAATGCTATAGAACAGATACCATAGGACTACAAGAAGCAATTACACTGTGCAATTATATAGCATAATACCAACAGCAAGTAGTTATTGTAACTACCCATGAAAAATTGTGGGATGTTTCAAGCTAACCTGCTTTTCCATTACATCTTTCTCAAACAAAATCCAATATCAAGGAGTATATTATAGTCCTTTATTCGCATATTCTGGCACTGCCACCAAAATTGAAATGTTCAGGGCTAAATAGGACTAATAGAATGATTCAAAAATTGTATTCAAAGCAGGGGCTCCCTTTGGTCCCCAGTGGAATACTGGGAATACTGCTAAGGCTACAGAAAGACCACATCTCCATGCTCAAAAAAGGCGTGAAGAAAACGATTCAGAGGACAAGGGTCACTGTCTTCAAACATTCAAACAGGTACCACAAAAAGAAAAGAGGGGTGAGACTTATTCTCCAAGGACCCACAGCCCAACGAGTCAGTGCTGCTAGGAGAAATTGTGTTTTAATGTGAGGGCAGATTTCTTAAAACTTGGCCCTTTCCCAAAGGAAGAGGCTTGTCTCAGGCCCCAGAGAGCTCCTATCTTTGAGCTGTCAAGACCAGGTATTAGATGGTTAGTAGAGAAACTTGCCTTTTGGAGGAGAGAACTTGATGACTTGTACAGGGCCCCTCCTGCTCACCTGCTGCTTAAGAGAGAATGGTATCACCTGTGTAGCCATCAAAGGCAACAGAGTATCTGAGAAAGTATTCCCGCTGCTCTATAGGGGAGAACTTTCCAGAACTGAACATCAACTAGCTGCTTCAGAAACCATCACGAATCAGACTTCGGGAAATCCAAGGAATTGTGCCCCTATTAAATGTAATGAGTACAAAGTGATGTCCACCAAACATAACAGCACACAACTTAGACTGCAGAGAATAGACGAGAATATTCCAGGAAGGAAATAGCCAAGCCCAGCTGCCAAAGTACAGTTAAGGGAGTTTTTTTGTTTTTTTGTTTGTTTTTGAGACGGAGTCTCACACTGTGCCCCAGGCTGGTGTGCAATGGCGCAATCTCGGCTCACTACAACCCCCGCCTCCCAGATTCAAGCGATTCTCCTACCTCAGTCTCCCGAGTAGTTGGGATTACAGGCACCCGCTACCATGTCCGGCTAATGTTTTTGTATTTTTAGTAGAGACGGGGTTTCACCGTTTTAGCCAAGATGGTCTTGATATCCTGAACTCGTGATCTGCCGGCCTCTGCCTCCCAAAGTGCTGGGATTACAGTCGTGAGCCACCGTGCCCGGCCAGTGTTTCTTTTTCTTAAAGAAATCGTGTATGCACATTTTCCCTTTTTCGCGTGGATTTTATGTTTTGTGTTTTACTATTGCTCCATAAACGATTACCGTGTATGTGAAGCTAAGTTACATGTTTTGCCGCGATGGGGTCACTGTTCCCTGCGAACGCAGCCGCAGCCCTGCGCCGGCTCGGGTTCCACGCCAGGCCTGGTGCCTTCGCGCTGCAGCACTGCCCGGAACAGCAAATCCAGCGCGAATCAGAGCCCCACACTGCACACCCAGCACCGCCTTGGGACTGGCACGGTGCTCCCATCGCACCCTGGCATCTGCAGAGTTCAAGGGGGTGCAGTGCACTGCACGATGCTCCGTCCTCATCCCCGTGGGGCCTCACTACCAAACAGGCATCACTCCTGGGAACCCACCAGCTCTGGGGAGGGCTGTTTAGACTGGGCGGAGGCATCTTACTCTACTTATCCACAGCAGGTCACCCATGACTCGGCTCCACTAGCCACTACCTCGAGTATCGCCAGTCCCAGAGGTGAACGGAAAACGCCTCGGCATCCACAGGTGCGTCCCCAAAGCTCCCGCGCAGGAGAAATAACCGTCACTTCCGCTTGCCTCTCATTGGCCAGGTGAGTCACGTGATGGCATGACCTCATGGGGCAGGTCCCCATCCTCCCGGGTGCCAGCCCTGAGCCGCAGTGGAGCTGTGGGGAGGTGGAGGCGACTTAACGTGGCGAGTCAGGGTCGGTGGGCAGGTGGGTACCCCTTACTGCTGAGATAACGCTGTTCTGGGAAGCGGCCTCCTGACAGTGCGTGATTACCCGGAGTGTAAATCCCAGTGCTGGCCAGGATCCAGGAAAAGGCCAGGAGCAGGGCTTTCCCACCTGGCAGGTGAGTGGGGTCCCCTGGACCACCTGGAGGCCACGCAGGAGCAGCGATGCTGCCGCCCCGTGCAGTGAACCCACTCAGATCTCAGGCGTGGTTTCTGGGAGACACTCAGCCGCTGGCTTCCTAAGACCTTTCCCACCCCACCGTGCCCGGGTCTTCCCTTCTTAGACTCTTTAAAAAGGAGCCTGTGGTCGAACTTTGCCCACGCATCTAACCTCCAGCCTAAGTCCCTGGGAACTTTATTACATTACTACCTCCTACATATCTGCTGTCCACATTTAAATGTTATCTGAACCATGGTGACTTTGAGAGGTTAGAGCTTTAACTGAAGAGGAAAATGAACCTTACAGTTCAGCCTCAACTGCCTGTGACTTCTCAGGCATCGCAGCACAAAGATCTTAAAGGAAATCATCCAAATGAGACCTCTTCCTCATTAGGGTTTATCATTAACTGAGAAAAGAAAGAAATGTTTAAAGTATCATTATTTTTTTTTTCCTGAAGGTATGGAATTCCAATTTTTTCCAAGTAAATGTGGAATCATTCGGTTGTTTTTTAAATGAACGCTTTATCTTTACAATTTGTGCTACAGCAAGCTCTCCTCTTCATTTCTAACTCTTTTTACCGGAGGACCCCTAGAGAAAGTAGTTTGGGGACTTCCATGCTTATTAGATGCACATCAAGCAGATCCTGTTCACTCCGTCTCAGCTTTTCTTTCATGGCATCAGGGGCAGGCTATTATTTGCAAGCAGCCAAGGTAATTACCATCCAGCAGGGTCCAATTGTTTTCAATTAAAAGCTTTACTGCAGTCTTTAGTTTTAATACCATTGTGGCCATCTGCTTTCACTGAAGATCTACCAGCCAAAAGCCCAGGCCACATCTTAATGCCATTAACCCCTGAGAGTCATTTTCCTCCAGAATGAACTCAATAGTCCAGGGGAAATATGGGAATAACCTCATGTTATCTTTGGTGGCCTGGGGAAAGCTATAGGACTCAGGAAGGTTATTTTCAGAAAGACAAGCACTACTGCTTCTTGCCTGAAGTACTAGGTAATTGTCTTAATTCTCTGCTTCACTTCAGCAGAGGATGCTGAACTGTAACTGCTCCATTGCACATTTTCCATCCAGCCTCAATATTCTGTAGTCCTATTATAAAATGTCTCTGAACTGTAATTTCATCAGATGGATCACGTTGGTATAGACATTTTCCATTTTGATATTCAATTTCTATCCAACTCTGCTTAGCTCACCATGACCCAAAATCTAGGTGTGGGTAGATGGTAAGGAGTGACCCAGGTTACCGAATGGATGCTCACACTGCAATGTGAGGTCATTTAACTGTTTTCATGGCTTAAAACCTGCAGCCCATTCCAGTCTCAAAGTTATTAGGAATTAACTTGAGAGTTTTATTGAACAATCAGGGACAACAGCCCAAGGCCTAGACTTGGAGTTTACAGCACATGTTTTGCCTACTCCTGAGGGTTCACACTGTGCATTGGCTCCACCAAAGCCATTTACATTTCTCCCTTCTCCTTCCCTTCCTCTGCAAGATAGGCTTCTTTGCAATCCAGGTGGCCATGGGGATGGAGGGTACAAGTCCAAAAGGAATGATTACCTTCCCCCAAAACCATACAGAGAGAAGGCTCTAGGCTCTTTTATTTCCTTTGCCCATGTCTTTTTTCTTCATCTTGGACTTGAAGTCTAAAGGAGCAGTGCTGGGTCAGGAAGCATGAAAACAAAGATGTCAATACTAAGGACAGTGGACCGGAAATTCAGAGGGACTCTGAGTCCTAAATGGCATTGGACCAGCCCTGGACTGGCACCCAGATTTCTGATATGTAAAGCATGAAAATCACTAGCTATATCAGATCTACCAGTAGGATTTATTGTTTTTGTTTGTTGTAGTTGTTGTTTTTAAAAAAAAGAAAACAAATCCTAACTGCTGGAGTAATCAAAACTAAGAAAAAGGTCACAAAAGTGTCTAAGAAAACCAGAGGTGTTGCCCTCCTGGTTCCAGAAAGCATTTCCATTTTGAGGCAGCAAAATTGATCTCTTAATTCTCAAAATTGTAAGAAAAAAATTCTGGAAGGAATTACTCAAACTAAAAGAATGCAAAATCAATAATCCCTGTGTCATAGCTATCACTTTCCTACAAATATTTCTGGCTTTCCTTCTGGGAATAAGATGGACTTGTGCTTCCTTGCCCCTCCAACATGACACATCAGGATTGTTTGTTACAGCAAAATAACCGATCTGACTGCTACCCAATGCTTACAAACAAGCTCTGGAAAATGCAGGGACGTTGAGTTGGTGAAAATGATCTTTGAAAAGCATTAGAATGTTATCAAGATCACCTGGTGACTCCAATGTGCAAGAAAGCTTCGAAACCATCCAATCAAAGTCTTTTTTTCTTAAATTTTTTTTAAAAAAACACTCTTTTTATGGGCATAAAAGTTTTTATTTCAAAGAGGTCAAACAGCAATGGCTGGCCATGCCAGGAAGGGAAGCTAAGATGGCTAAGATCTAATTAGGAGGCTAAGTTGCAGCCTATTCATACTGCCCAGATAGAAAGGGTAGTCCTATAACATCAGCTTCATACATAAAGGGCCTCACTGTCTGTAACTTCCGTTACCTAATACCATCTCAGTCAACCTTTCAGCAAAGTATGGCAGCATCTTTCTCGAATATTTATAAATTGCCTGCGAGCACTGAAATTGCTGTTAGAAACTATACGTTCTTCAAACATGCACACACCATTCTGTTCTCTGCAGACTCTGTTCTCCCCAGAGTCCTGCTAATTTCTCTACAGTTTCAAGTCTCAGTCAGGGCTTCAGAAAGCTGAGGAACAGGCTACCCTCTGCAGTCAAGTTAGTCCTGGCTACAAAGTCCCGCCTCACCTGCAATCTGCCTCTGCCCTGATGCAGTCGTGACAGACTAGAAAGCACATCATATTGAATTACCCTTTCTAGAAAAGAGCCAAGTAAGAAATTAGTTATTCGTAAGTTCTTTGTGCATGATTTGCCACAAAATAACACAAACTATTTTGTAGGGCTTTGACAAACCTGACTAGGGTTAGCCCAACCTGGAATAGTCCCAGGGGAGCCTACGAAAAACAAGCCACGTGAGCCGTCCTGATGTTAGCTTCTGAGGGTCCTGACCCCCAGATCTCTATCCTCCTCACCCTGCTTCTCACCCCCCCCCCCGGCAGTCCTTCCTGTCAGGCTTTTGCAGTTACTCAAGAAACTGTGCACGTAGCATAGCAATCAGATGCTTTCTCTCAGATGGCTTGGCTAATGGCCACTTCCTGTGGTTGTCAAATGAAAAAAGAAGAACTAGCACATCCCCAATGACTTATTGTATCACTTCCCGTATCTGACTATCTGGCAGCCAGCATAATTTAACATCACTCGTAAATTAAGAGCCTCTTGCGAGGGTGCCACAGCTGAGCCCTCCACCCCGTTTTGCTGATTAGAAAGAAACTGTGCCAGAACTTCCATTATGAATAGTCATTTCCTAAAATGTAACTCCAACATCACTGACATCTAATCATATATTAAATGAATGAATAGGGGTTCCACATCTACCCTGTGGACCTCTGAGCTCATTCTGAAGATTAAAGTGATTTCCTTTAACGTTCTCCCCACTAGCACCGTGCCCATAAGACCGGGTTTCATTGTGACCGCCCCTTGCACCCCGCAAGCATCCCTTCAGTCCCCAGGTTATTGCCCACACTTTTCCCTGTCTCTTGGCTTTGCTCCATTTCCCCTCCCTTCATGCCCTGGCCTGTGAGAAGAGTCAAGGTGAGCTCAAGCAAGGACCCTCATTTTGCCCCAACACCTCAGGCCTCTTTCGTGCTGAGACTGGACGGCTCCATCAGGCACTTGGTGCTGAATGGAAGCAATGGAACTCGGTGCTGCCTCTCCATGTCCAGCCAGCTCTGGCTGCAAGCAGGGGCAGGAAACATAAGCAGACCCCTGGGGCTGCATGTCCTCCCCTGGGCAGGCGCACAGTGGGGCGTGCTAAGCAGCTTCACAGGTAGCAGCCAGCGCTGGCTGTGCCTCATCTTGATCTTAGCAGAGAATCCCTTTCTCTGCTATGCTTTCCAGCCAGGCTGGAAAAGTGAGCTGTGTTTGGATAGATCACGACCTCTCTGAGCCTTGGGTTTCCCTCTGTAAAATCGGGATCATACTCTACTGAGGTTTAATCTGTGTTCAGGACTGTGAAAAATCAATGAGACAACACATGAAAATACTCTAGGAAATGGAAATTTATAGCTGTCATTTTGCTAAAACTTAGAAGAATAAATTAGACCAGTTCTAGTCATAACTTCATCATTTATAAGTTGTGTGTCTTTAAACATGATATTTAAACTTCCTCAACCACAGGAACTTCATGCAACTCATGGCTCCTTCCTAAGTTTGCCATGAAAACTAAAATGAGTTGATATACATACCACAGTACTTGGCAGAGAACACGAGCTCGTTAAATGACAACTGCTTTTATTTGTTATTGTTAATACTTTTATTATCTGAAGAGGACAAAGAAGATAAAAGCTTGTCCAAAAAAAAAAAGTGAGATGCCATTTTATATTTTATGAGTCTTAAAAGAAAAGATCAGGGACATGGTTTCTAAAATGACTTCGATTCAAAAATAAAGACCAGTGTTTGATAGCTTCAGAATATTGTCTAACGGCTTTGGGAACTCTGGAAAAAAAAGCATGAGAACAGCTGACACACTGCAGCTTAAATATAATCAGTCCCTGAAATTGCTCTGCAATTTGTTTCAGTGTTTTCCTGTGGATTTCTTTTTTTAACCCTACATGTGCCCTAAATATATAATTATATGGCAGAGTAGAATAGCTCATTTGGAGTTATTGAGGTCCATTATATAATCCAGTAGGACCGTGGGGTGGGGCCTGGAGAGCGGGTGGTTTTTCACTCCATGAGCACCACACATGCACTGGAGTAGATGCTAATTGATGGTCTTAGCCCCAGTTATCACCAGGCCAGTCTCCCAAAAGACAGGGAGCACATTTTTCTGCCCTACAACCAAATTGTTTTAAATTACTGTTGTGCATTTGCTTGAGAGGTCAAAAATTTTACATAGATGTAAAATTCCTGAAGGCCAGAGAATAAGTGTGTACGTGTGTATGTGTATGTCTCTGTATGTCTCTGTGTTTGTACGTGACTCTGTGTATAACTGTGTGTGTGCGCATGTGGCTGTGTGTGTGAGTGTGACTGTGTGTATTAGTATATGTCTGTGAGGGTGTATGAGTGTCTCTGGGTGTGTGTCTGTGTGTGTGTATGTGACTGTGCCTGTGTGTCCGAGTATGACTCTGTGTGTATGACTGTGTGTGTGTATGAATGGTTCTGGGTGGGTGTCTGTGTGAGTGTGACTCTGTATTAGTGTATGTCTGTGAGGTTGTATGAGTGTCTCTGGGTGTTGTGTGTCGTGAGTGTGACTGTATATGGACTGTGTGTGTATGAGTGTTTCTGGTGTTTCTATGTGGCTTGTTGTGTGTACTATTGTGAGATGTGACTCCGTGTGTGTGTGTGTGTGTGTGTCTGGGTGTGTCTGTGTGAGTGTGACTCTGTATTAGCCTATGTCTGTGTATGAGTGTCTCTGGGTGTGTGTCTGTGTGTGTCTCTGTGTGCAAAGTTTGTGTCCCAAAATGCTAAAAATGGTGGCTTAGACACAGCAAACACTCAATTTTTCAAGAAATGAATAAATGACAAACTGCCTCTCCCCAGATACCTTTCCTTTGCACCAGTCTATGAAATCTGTGTATGTGTATAACTGTTAGGCCAGACATGAAAATATACATTTTCTACCACCCTTACTCGGATTTAAAATAGAATTGGCCAGAGCTGTGGTCTTCTAGTAGAGTTAATCACCTTGCCGATATATCCCCGTTGATTAACTGATGGAGTCAATGCAGGCTTTTTGTCAATTTCCCTTCCTATTGGCTAATTGCTCTCCTTGAAGAGAAGTTAGGGCACTAGAGACCATATACTCAAAATCCATTACATAATTTATTTTTAATCCCAAGAAAAACCAAGACTGATGAAGGCTTTGATGTGCCCTAAAAGATTGACTCTTAAGGGTTGGGGGCAGAGACACTTACCTGGTCCAGCCCTGCTGCATCCTCATGCTTGCAGGTTCTGAGCCAGGTATCCAGTCTGCTTATTTAAGCCAATTCTATCTGAACCGGTCAGTCTTTAACTTCTTGCATTTAAAGTTTGTGAAGAACTGCATTTCACCCAAAATACGTTCATTTGCTAAGACACAGTCCCTCTGCTGCATAGGACCCTGTCAGCCCACGGAAGTGGGTGCTGCTTTGCAAGTGGGCAAGACGCTTCTCAGCCCACTCCAGACTACCTGTATCTGCTGCCCCTGGAATGGCTGTCTCCATCAGGCCCAAATCCAGAGAGTCCAATCTGCCCCAAGAAGGCCCTCACTTCTCTCTGGAATTCAAGAGAACCTTCTGGGTATCCCAGATACCTCTGACCAACCAAGGGTGAGAGCAACCCCCACAGAGTGGTGTCACATTGAATACGGCACTTGGAGAAATTTCAGCCAAAAATTAGATTCTGTAGTTTTGTCCCTTATTTTCAAGGCTGCAATCCAGGAATAGTCCAACCACTTGCACCCCCCCTTTCCCGGGAAGCTGCTAAATGCCATATAGACCATATTTGCCAGGGTTTCAGCTTTCTTCCTATCATTGCAAAGGAGCCATCAATGATCCCAAGAGGGGATGAGGCCTGAGGCTGGTGGAGGAGCCCAGGTCCAATGCGGGGCACGCTCATTGTTGGGAGACTGTGACTGTGAGACTGGTGGAGGAGCCCAGGACCAATGCGGGGTACGCTCATTGTGAGGAGGCTGTGACTGTGGGTGAGAGTGTTCATCTTGGCTGCAGAAGGAGGACTGCTCAGGTAGAAGGAAGAGGGAGCTGTCTCAAACCAGCAGTGACGGGGGGGAGGGTCCCTGGACACAGCGACATTAAAGTGGGCACATATGATGGCTCAGCAAAGGGCATGACCTGAAAGGCTTCAAGGAGGATGCAAGGACTGTGTCCTGGTGAGAAAAACCATTGAGCTTTCAGAGTCTTCGTGATGTCCCCAAAATATCCCAATGTTGACTCAGATCCCACTGGCATTTGGCAGTCACGGTGTCACCATGATGACATTCGATAACACCTTCCTTCCCTGTCTTCAGCCATTGCTTGCTTCAAGCTTGCTCTTGACGTCCCTCACTTTTGTCCAAAATAAACTCTCTGCTGCAGCCAGCCCTGGCGGCTTCTCTCCGGCACATGAACTCAGCTCCCGTGCCCACACGCCAGCAGAGTCTGCATGAGAAGCTACGGCAGCCTTTCGTGATTCACTCTCAGGATTCATCCAGACCAGCTCCTCACCCAGAAGGGTGACCATCAGGAGTGGGTGACCCGACAGCACTGAGTCCCCGACCCCAAGCAAGCGACCCCTCCACCTCCCATGCCTCCAGGCCTTGTTCTTGCAGTTCTCTCTCCCAGAACCCCCTCCCTTGTCTTCCTCACCTAACAAAACCCTGACCATCTCCCAAGGCCCAGTTTAGGTCCTTCCTCCTCCATGGAGCTGCCTCTGCTCAGCCCAGCCAAAGGGGAGGGCTTTATTCCCATGAATTTATAGAAGCCTTGCAGGTCAAGGAAAGAGGATCTTCAGTTTAGCCAATGATATCGGAACACTTTCTGTGAACTGGGCACTCTTCTTAGGGCTTTGTGGGTAGAACTAATCAAATCCTCATTGTAGATACTATTATTAGCTCCCATTCACAGTTGGGGAAACTGAGGCACTAAGACAACAATGGACATGCCCACGGTCACCACTAATAAGCAACCATTCAGGTGCTGAAACTCCAGCACACTGGCCCTAGTGCTGGGCTCTGCACCACCTCCCAGGCCACCCTCCTGTTCCTTTTCCATTGGACACTCAACCCCGCGTGGCCTTGAGTCAGCTTTGGAGTTTGTCGTTCTATGTGCCCATGTCATCCCTGCAACCAGAGGGCAGGGATCATGGTTCAGTGTCTAGGAATGAAGCCAGCAGGAGTCCAGAAGGGCCCGGGGACTCTGGGTTCTGCCGCGAAGCGCGGGGAGGACTCTGGACAAGCCTTTTCTCTGATTTGCTTCAAATCCACAGAGTAACCAATATTTCTGTTTAGAGATGCCTCAAATATGTTACTTCCAAGCCCAGGAGTAAACAGTGAAATGGCTCAGTGGCCTGGGCTCTGTGTCACTGAATCTGCATCTCTGTGCCAGGGGACCGCACACACTGCGGCTGGACACTGGGTTTCTGTCCTTGTCACACACATTCCCTCCCAGGGCCATAGGCTTTCCATGGGAGCAGAGGAGGGAGTTGCTACGGCTGGGAGACATTGGTCTGAGAGAAAAACCAGTCTACACAAGAATAAAGGACTCAGCCAGGCTCGTTCTAAAGCCCACCGCTCAGGAAAGAAGTTGGAAGTCAACAAATAAAGTTGGAGCCTCCGGTCCCCAAAGGCTGCGGCAGAGGATGGCTGGGTTATTTGTGCTGAGACCCGATGCCCTAGCAGAACTGAACAAGGCTGCACGGTGATGGAAGGGAATCCCGGTTAATGCTGGGGATTGCAAACACATCAGGAACAGGCGGCGGAAGGACAGCAGGCAAATCCACGAAGACCAGATGCGTGTCCTTCCTCAGCGGGAGAGGTTGCAGGAGTTTCCTCCAACTGATTCTACAAATTCCTATTGTGCAGCAGCCTCCACTTACCAAATTTAATTTGATCCCATCAGAAATGTAGCAGGAAATGCTGATTGTGAATCAAAAATCATCCCCCTGTCAGGTCTTCTACTTTGACCTCTACTTGACATTTGCTTCATGATTTAATTTGCCTTTTCCTATTCACCCTTCCTTCTCTTGTTTACCTGGCTCCCAATTGAATTGAGCAGCTGAATGTTCATTATGCAAGTCAGAGGTCTGAGGAAAGTGTCTGAGCTTTGAATTCCTGCCAGCAAGCCCATATCTATTCTAGTTCATTCACCATAAAATCATGAATCCGCCTGACCCACAGTGGCCTGCTCCAGTTAAAACAGGCATTAGCAATGGGGGAGAAGATTCGTAGACAGGGAAAGGGACTAATTTTTCTGCTAAGCTTCACTCACCCTCAAGGACAAAAACATTTCTGCAACAGCTTCTCTCTGCCTGTGTCCATTTGGAAATGAAGTGGATCCCAGGTAAAACCATGAGGTTGGCCCTAATCACCTGCCTAAGATCCAGCTTCCTCTTGTCATCTTAGGTGCCCCCATTGCTCTAGCCCAGAGAGGAAGCACAGGGGTAGCTGAACCCCCATACTCCACAGCAACTCCTCCAGAACTCCCTGCAGTGACTACTGCACACCATGACACTCTGAGACACAGTCGCAAGGCAAGTGCCCTACTGTCTTCCTACCCATAACCCCTCCTACACAGAAGTTCTGGAGCTGCCAGTGGGATGATGCAGCCTGCCCTTCAGGGGCCCACTGCCCTGCCTTCCAAGCTCTTCCCATCACTAGGGCAGTGAACCTGGCATCACCACACTGTGTCCTGCTGAGATGTGTTGTCTGCTCTTTGCTCCTTTCAGAAAACCTGCACGAGAGAGCACGAGAAAAGTCTGCATGAAACAGAGATGGAAGGAAATGCAACCCTGGTAAGGGAGCTTTCTCCTATGCAGCCTGCAGTCTCTGCTGGCTAAGAGTCTGGGCATTGGCGGCTTTGCAGAGTTGAAAAATGTCAAATGGTTCTGTGACCCGAGATGAAGCAGTGATAACAGGGTGGCTCTAAAGAGGGAGAGCCTCAGCAAAGAAAAGCCTGACCCCAGTCCTGTCTTAGTTACCTCTCCTGAAGAGTTCTTGGGCAGATCAGGGAAGCCAGCCCAGCAGGCAAAAATCAGAATAGAAGTATTGCCTTCCACCCAAGCCCATTTTTTCAAACACCCTCAAGGGGCCACTATTACATTGAGAGAAAGAGAAGATGGGAAGAACACAGAAGCCTGGGGCAAAAAGTACACAGAGAGATCAAACTCAAAAACTGTCCAGATAAGACTGCTGGCTGTCTCCTACACATGGAACTGGCCAGATAAAAGAGACTGAAAGACCTGTACGTTTTGGGGTAGATTGCATTGCCAAAGAAATACAAACTGATCTGCAAAAGCCTGTAACTCTCTAACCAGTTAGAAACTCTTGATTCCCCAAAACTGCAGGAAATGGACTACAAAAGCCATTAGTCCCAAAGAAGGGGATGGTCTCCAGGGCGCATGCTCCATGTAGCCATAGAGGATCATGGGCAAGGAAGCATCTCTTAGAGTGCAGAGTCTCATTGCAAAGAGCCCAGCCCACTGCACCTCCAGAGAGCAGGTGTAGCCAGGAGGGCTCACCAACATGTATTCTCCAGTAGGATTTGAGCATCACAATGGACAGTAATTCCTGTGGGTTTCTCTATCCTTCCTTTATTCAGTGGGAGTTGTGCTGGGGTTATCTGCTCATGTATTGCGGTTCCACAGGGCATTGAGTGAAAGTGGGCCGGCAGGCAGGAACCTTATTAAGGGGGATGCAGTCCGTGAATTTGATTTTCAAGTTGTCTTTCTTAGGAAGGTGTGAATGTGTTTGAGAGTAGGGGAAGAAAGTACATGGATATATGGGTTGCCAAAAGTGAGAATTGTGACAGAGACACTTAGTTGTCACTTGATATCTATTCTCCCCCTTCTTTTACAGTAATAGAACCCATAATTTTTAGATGGGAACACGAGATTCAAGAATAAAAGCACACATCCCAGCACCCCCATAGTTAGAAGTGGTGAGGTGACTAAGCTCTGACCAAGAGCATGTAAACAAAAATAATGTGTGCAGCATCTAAGCTGTGTCCCCCCATTAACCAAGAGCAAGAATATGGACATGGTAGTGGAACACCCTGAACTTCACCAAAGAAACCAGCACCTTAGGGATGGGAGAGCTGCAGGGTAGAGACACTTGGGTCCCGGATATCTCAAAGTCATGACATCAGCCCTGACCACTCATGCCTGGCCTGTTTTGTAGGGAATAGGAACTTGTGCATGCCACTATGTCTCAATTTTAGCAACCAAATCTATCCTATCTAATAGAACATTGAAATCTAAAACTTGAGTAAATCTCTTAAAAGGTAGAGGAAGGAAGGAAGCAAGGAAGGAAGGAAGGAAGGAAGGAAGGGAGGGAGGGAGGGGGAGGGAGGAAAAGAGATAGGAAGATTAAAAAAAGTAGAGGACAAGTTACAAGATCCAATGACCAAATAATAGTAGTTCCAGAAGACAAAGCAGAGAAAATGGAGAAGAAAAAAAAATTAAATAAAAGTTTTTCAAAAAATGAAGAACACATGTTTACAAATTGGAGGGAACCATTGAATGTCCAGCACTATGGTGAAAATAGATTCAGGAAGAAAATAAACAAAAAAACAGATATAGTACAAAGCATCAAAATATCAAAATTCTATCCAGCTTCTCACCAGCAGTATTGTAAACTGGAGCAAATCCCTCACAGTTTTAATGGGAAATTATTTCTAACCTAGAATACAGTAACAACCAAAGCATTAATCAAGTACGAGGATAGAATAAAGATATTTTCAGAAAAGTAAGTTCTCCAGAAATGTACCTCCTACTACATCTTCTCATAAAGTTGTAGGAGGATGTGTTCCATAAAATAAAGATTAAAGTAAAAAAAAAAAAAGTGGAGGGAGACATAAACTAGGGTCTGGGAAACCGGAGAGCCAAAACAAGAGCCAACCAAGGGTGATTCCCAAAAGGCAACAAATCGTTCAAAAATGGTAGCTTTGTGGCTGGAAGGGTGGGCATCAGTGCGGATTGAAGCAAGTCAGAGTGCTCCACAGATGGTCTCAAGATGAAACTGATAAACTTTCTTATGTGTCTGAGGATTGCTTTAACTTTTGTAGGTACATAGTAAGTGTGTATGTTTATGGGGTGCATGAGATGTTTGGGTACAGGCATACAATGTGAAATAAGCACATCATGAAGAATGAGGTATCCATCCCATCAAGCACTTATCCACTGAGTTGCAAACATGTTTAAGGATATTGAGAGAAGATTTCTATGGCCAGCGGGGAGTTGTAGCATAATTGGTGATAAGTACCTAGAAAGCTGAGCAAATGTTTTTAAAAAGAGCCTGAAGAGGTGCTTATGTGTGGTAGGACAGGAGGGTGTTAAAAAAAAAAATAAGCCCTCAGCTTGTACTGTATGAAGTCTATGAATAATGCCTAATATTAACATAAAATGAAAAATATTGATATTTCTTTCCTCAGAGAAACAAAGGTAAATACCAGAAGGATCAGCTGAAAGAGTTGCAATTTGTTGTTTCTGGGGAAAGGAAAATGGGGAAGAAGTAGTAGTTATTTGACTTATTAAGCTATGCAGCCCTGTGATCTGATGTTTAAAAAACAGGAAAGAATAAAAAGGGGAGGGGAGGGAGGAAGGAAAGAGAAAAGGAAAAAAGAAAGGAAAAGAAAAGATGAGGAGAAAAAAGAAGAGGAAAAGAAAGGAAATAAAAAAGAAACGCAATGTCAGCAGCAGAGAGAAGGCAGTTTGAAGACCAATCAGAGATGGACCAGGCAGCAGTGTGAGCCCCCATTCATTCTCATCAGACTTCCCACAGCTTCCAAAACTACACCATGCTCAAGGAGACTTTGGAGTTGAAGTGAAGAATTGGTGGCAGTGGAGGTGCTGATCCGTGAAATTGGCATCCAAGTGGTGAGACTAGGACCCATCCAAAGGAGCCAAGTGGCATAAACAAGATGCCATTAAGAAATAACTAAGAGGTGGTCAAGTATCTCAGAGTCATGTCTACACTCGCATTTGGTTCCAGATATACCACTGGCTTACAAAGGCTTCATGTCCATAGCTCACTTCTCTAGCCTCAAAGGTCATCAGCACAGTTTAAAGAAAATGAAATGGACACCGAAACCTACTCAAATATTTACTTCAGAGAGTTACTGAAGTTTCAGATGCAGAATATATTGAGGGAATAAATTGGAAAGATTCCATTTTGGCCCCATTTTCATTCATTTCAACGTTTCTTTAGGGGAATAGAAAAGAAATCATTTTTCAGCATGAAAGAGTAAGTCATGATTAGTATATCATTACTTTAATTAACAACATATCAAATTGTTCAAAATGGAATAGAGGAGAGGACTTATTTACATTCAAAGGTAAATGACCAGAAACCTCCTTCTTTAGAGAGGCATCTGTTTTCTAACAGTTCTGTGTTAGTCTATTTTTGTGTGACTATGAAGAAATGCCTGAAGCTGGCTGATTCATAAAGAGAAGAAGTTTAATTGGCTTATGATTCTGCAAGCTTTACAGGAAGTGTGGTGCTGGGATCTGCTTCTGGTGAGGCCTCAGGAAGCTTACAATCATGGCAGAAGGCAACAGAAAGCCAGCATGGCATATGGCAAGAGCAGGAGCAAGAGAGATAGCAGAGAGGTGCCACACACTTGTAAACAACCGATTTCACAAGAACTCACTCACTATCTCAAGGACAGCACCAAGCCACTCATGATCCATCCCCATGTTCCAAACATCTGCCAGCAGGCCCCACCTCCAACATTGGGGGTTATATTTCAACATGAGATTTGGAGGGAACACACATACAAACTACATCAAGTTCATTGTGAATTCTCTCATTGTACTGTATTCTTCTGCTGTGGAAGAACCTCTTGTAACATGAGAAAATGAGTTTTGGGAAGAGGTATCTAAAATAAATATGACAAAAAATTCAATGAGATTTTTAAAAAATCGTTATGCATTTGGACAGATGACAGTCAGTAATTTTAAAATTAAGCGTTTCCTTTTACTACCCTCATATTTTTGTAATAAAGGGTAGTAACTCACTAAATCAAAAGCAACTCAGCAGGGGCAGCAATGAAGGCCACTCAAGAAGAAAGGAAGGATGGCAATCTATTGGGTTTCCTGGGCTGTCCATCATGTCATCCCTTACTGTGCAACAGCCATTGAGCAGGCAACGGGAGAAACAAAAAATGCTTTCCTGTATGGGTTTTCATGGACTCACACTCACGTAGGCATACACAAGCTCTGTGATTACTTTAGTGGCACAGTGCTATGGAATTATCCAACAGGATATGGGTATCCAACAGGCTTTGGATATGGAATTATCCAACAGCCTTGAATTCAGGGTTATAATTCAATTAAATTTTAATTCCTAATTAATTAAGAGATTTAAAAGAAACCAAGAATGGCTTTTGAATGTTATAAAATATCCTTATAGAACATAATGATATGGTATTCCTTTTGACTTGTTAATAAAACAAATTACATTATTAGAAGTCAAACCAATGTATACTCTTGAAACAAACTTTGTATAATTAAGATTATGCGTTAGAGAGGCCCTATCAGAAATCACTGAAAATTCATGTTTCTATTCATCAGCAGGATTCATCTGTAGATGTTTTGTTGCTGTTGTTATTATTAATGATGTACCCTTTTTGGCACATTTTAGTATCAAGGTTATGCTTCCTCCATAAAATAAAATAGGAAACTTTTTATCCTACTCCATGTTCTGAAACACTTTACTAGGATAGGAATTACCCATTTGTACTTATGATGATGTTATAGAATTGGTCCATAACACTGTGTGTGCACGTTGGAAGACAAGTGCTTACTGTGTTGTTTTAGTCATGTTTTCCATTATTCTTTGTTTCTTTTAATCTACTCAGACATTATAATTTTATTATTTTAGTAAGTCAATTTTTTTATTTTTGTTTTTCTAGAAAGTTATCTATTTCATCCCAGATTTCATTTTTACTCTTTTCCATAAAGACATATACACCATACGTGCTAGTCCAAAAAAAAAAAGACTAATATATGGGCATGGAGGTAAAATATTTATTTTATTTTAAGAAATTGGCTCATGCAAATTGAGAGGCAGCAAGTCTGAAATCCGTAGGGCAGGCAGTGTGCATCAGGCTAGAAATCTCGGCAGAATTTCTAGGTTACAGACTTAAGGATAATTTCTTTTTTTCTGGGAAACTTTGGTCTTTGCTTTTAAGGCCTTCAACTGATTGGATGAGGCCCACCCACATTTTTGAGGGTCATCTGCTTTACTCAAGATCTACTGATTGTAAACAGTAATGTCTACAAACTATCTTCACTGCAACAGCCAGACCAGTGTTTGATTAAACAACTGGGAACTGTAATCAAGTCAGGTCGACACACAAAATTAATTATTGCACCATCATCAATTCTAAGATGCATTTTTTCCCTCATCTTAACGTGGTAAAAAGTGGGATACTTCTCCGACCCATATTCTGGGTCAAGTGATGACCTTCTAGGAAGGACTCAGGTCATGGCTGTAATACAAGCAATGCTGCCACTTGGGCCATATAATCTGGCAGACCCTATTGTGTTGGAGGTATCAATGGTAGGAAAAGGTGCCATGTGGAGTTTGGGGCAAGCCCAGTGGGAGAATCACAATGCAGTCCCCTGTGGTTCTGGACCAAAGACATGTCTTCTGCAGCAGAGAATGACATGTCGTTTGAAAAACCTCTCCTGATGTTCTACTGAGCCCTAGTGGAAGCAAAACGCCTGGCCATGGACACCTGGTAGCCGTGGAACCAGACTGCCCATGATAGGCTGGGGCCCCTCAGACCCACCAAGTCATATGTCAGAGCAGACTCAGCCACACTTCATTGTAAGATAGTTCATCTGGATTCCAACAAGAGCAGGACCAGAGAGCACAAGCAATGAGCAGGTAGCCCAGACCTCCACGGCATCCAGCACTGTTACACCAGCACCTATCCCTCAGTTTATGCCTACCCCTGTAGGGAGTAATTCTGTTTAATCAGGAGTAAGAAAAAGCCAGAGCTGGGCTTATTGATGAAATCAGCTAAGTATGTAGATGTGTAACAATCATGAGAGGTATCTTTGAAAGATAGTGTTGAGGGAAAACCCTCCCAGTGGGCAGAGCTTTGGGCAATGTACCTGATCATTCATTTTGGGTGGCAAGAGAAATGCCCTGAGATTAGACTGTGAATACACTCTTGGGCAGCTGCGAATGGACTGGTTAATTGATCAGGGACTTGAAATGGGAAAGGATTGGAAGGCGGAGTTCAAAGAGGTCTGGGATAGAGGCATATGGACATTTGGGAATGGGTACACAATGTAAAGATATCTGCATCACATGTGAATAACTGCCATAAATTATCCACATTGAAGGAGTACTAATTCAGCAAGTAGACAAAATTAATGGGTCAGTTGACATTAGCCAACCTTTGTCATTGACTGCTCCTGTGGCATGATGAGCACATGGATATATTGGTCACAGTGGCAGAGGTGGAGACTATGCATGGGCCCAATGGCCTGGACTCTTATGGACTTACATAGTTACTGTTGTCACTGAATTTTCAACCTGTGAGCAAGAGAGACCAATGGTGAGCCCCAATATGGTGCCATTCTTCAAGAAGACCAGCTCTCTATCTGGTGGCAAGGTGACCACATGAAATCCCTTTCATTCTTGAAGGGTCTGTGGTTATGTCTCACAGAAATAAATATGTGTTCATATTGTGGCTTTGCCTTTTGCTGCTTGCAGGATCTCAGGTGGAGCCACTACTTAAGATTGATCAAAGTGTTGCTACACTGGTTCAGGATCCCATGTAGCACTGTACCAGAACACTAAACCTACTTTATAGCAAAGGAGGCATGGGAATGGGTCTGTTGTCAAGGGATATACTTGTCACATAATGTGTACTGCACTATCCTGCCCAGAAGTTGCTTTCTAGACAGAACATTGGAACAGCCTGCTCAAGGCACAGGTGAAGTGCCAGGTCAGAGGCAGAACACCCCAGGGCTAAGCTGCCATCCTCCAGCATGCAATGTATGCATTGATCAAAGTTGTTTGTCTGACATTGCATCCCCATTAGAAGTGCATGAATCTGGAAAGGAAGGGATAGAAGGAGAAGTAACTCCACTTCCCATCACTGAAAGAGTGCCTCACAGGAAATCCTTGGCAGGGAAGAGAGAAATTCTGGAAACAAATTAAGCTATCGCAACCCTGTATAAGAAGAGAATAGTAGTCTTAACACTGGGGGGAATGGAACATGAACCAGTGGCATACATCAGGCACGCTATCTTCTCATCAGCAGGCTTACAAATAAGATGGTTCTTATTTATGAAGGCAAGTAGAGAACATCAGGGCCTCCCATCCTAAAACATGTTCAGGTTTCATTTTACCTCTGAAACAGAAATTCCTGTTGATTATCTATTGTTTGTTGGCCGTTGAAAAAAAATGAAGATATGACTAATTTACAATGAGCTTTTTTTTCTTTTGCCAAAATCGAGAGCAATGTTAAAAGTAAATAAAAAAATTCCTTGCATCTAAAGCCAAACAAAAACATCCAAGAGGAAGAAAGCCCTTCTCTTTAGCTGCAAATCATGTTAACCCCACATTGTTGGGGTAGAAGTGCTGTCAAGCTGAGTGTGTAGTGGGGTAGAAAGGAAAAATAAGTTATTCTCCTTGGGGCAAGAAGGGAGAGAGAAGGCCAGAACAGCTCCCAGGACAATATCACTTTAACAAAGATCAATAAAAAGGAGGTTGTCATATTGGGCAAGGACCAAGGGCAAGGGAAGGTGTCTGGGGTAAGTAAGACTTTTTATTTATTTTATTTTATGTTTTTGAGACAGAGACAGAGTCTCACTCTGTTGCCCAGGCTGGAGTGCAGTGGCGTGATCTCGGCTCACTGCAACCTCTGTCTCCCAGCTTCAAGCGATTCTCCTGCCTCAGCCTCCCAAGTAGCTGGGATTACAAGCACACACCACCACACCTAGCTAATTTTTTATTTTTAGTAGAGATGGGGTTTCACCATGTTGGCCAGGCTGGTCTCAAACTCCTGACCTCAGGTGATCCGCCCACCTTGGCCTCCCAAAGTGCTGGGATTACAGGCGTGAGCCACTGCACCCAGCCAGCTGAGGCTTTTGGGGAGTCCTGAGATAGCAGGGGGCCCCCCCGGGACTGGTGACCTGAAATGGTCCTCAGCAAACTGCCTTCCCTTGAGGACACACCTCTCCCGTGTGAATCCCCGGTAGGGCAGCAGCACACTTACTCCTGTCCAGTTCTTCTGCATTATCAGGGGGTCATGTTGTCAATCCTGACTGCACCAATTAAATCAGAATACCCAGCGTGAAGCTGTTAGGAAAGCCCACCAGGTGACTCTGGGTAGCAGCTGGGATGAGCCTGCGGGGTTCACTTTGTAGTAGGCATTGCCACCGCCTGCTGTCCTGCCCTTGGAAGAAATGGGTGGGAATGGGAGGAAGCACATTGCCAACCCTGAGCTTGAACTGCAAAGTTTAAACTCCCCACTCTGCCTTCTCTTCTCTGTACTAATGAGCTCTGGTCCTCTTTACCCCCCGTTCTTGAACTGTAGCCTGCGTCAGAATCACAGGGAGAGCTTGCTAAAGCACAGATTGCTGGGCCCCACCGTAAGCATTTCTGGTTCGGGGGAGGTGTGCTGTGGGGCCCAAGAATGTGCGTTTCCAATGAGTTCCCAGGGTCTGCTCCTGCTGGTGGTGGTGGTGGTGTGGGGACCACACTTTAAGAAGAACAGCCTTCACCTTTCTGCCGGGTTCTTATTTCCTACATTTAGACCATCTCTGTGACCTTCTTCTGACCTCTACCATGGATTCTTCTTTGCAAAAGCTCTATTTGCAAAGCATGTTTTCAACAGACTGCCCAGCACAGAGCATAAAAGAAGGATTACTTTGCAGTTTGGCTGTGTCAGCCTGCTTTGAATATCCCTTATTGCATCCCTGCTTCAGCTCTGGTCTGTGCAGATGATTCATGGGCAACTCCCATTCACCATGCCCCTCGGATCTCTTCCACAAAGCATCTTTCCATCTTGCACAAGACCCAAGGATGACACACACAAAAAATCCCTAAATGTTTTCCTGCAACAAGAAGAATTTCTTTATACTTTCCTGAGAAAGGACTTATTTTATTCATAACCATGATGAGAAATATGAAACATACACTATTTCAGAACAAGGTAGAATAATATATGACTACTGATCTCTTGAACTGAACTGAATGGAAATAAATTGCTTGGAATCCTTTAGTTGACTCCTCATACACCAATGTTTCCATCTTATTTTCTTTGCTTGCATAGGGAGAGTCTTCATTTTCACAAAATCAAGTCTCTAACTATATTCCAAGTGGCAAGTGCAATTCCTCCAGCTTCAGTAATGCAGTACCTTGGCAGTTCTGGCTCCTCTTTGAATTAAACATAACTTGTTCTCAGTGATCCATTTCTCAAATTTTGTTCTTCCTCTGGCTTTCAGGCTTTTAACTGCTTTGCAAGCTGTTTTCCCCCGTTGGACTGCCAAAATCGGTCCTTGAGGATAAGTGTTGTACTTCGGAAGTCATATTAGCACTTTCGGGGAGGCCCTGTTTTTCTGATATTTCACTGGAGGGTGTTTAGTTTTTAGGGCTGTGGTTCTTACTAAGATAATGGGCATCTCCTGTGGGCTGACCCTATTAGAAGACCTGAGAATGTGGTGCCCACTCTCCTCCCCTAAACACACTGTGCATTTAGAATGTCAGTGATGACTCCTTGCTCTCTGGCCTAGCAGAAACTGGAGAAAACTACAGCTCAGAGAAATAGATGACCTCTAAATGGGTTTCTCAGCTTCCCAAGGTTTGAGTAAGGTTCGATTCTCTCCAGCGGGTCAAAGGCTCATAATATCTGGCTCAGGCCAACACAGATGTACCCTGAAGCCAAGGACCAAGAGCAAAAAATGCCAAATAATTGAGGATCTTCCCGTTAGTCCCCCTTGAAAAGCAGAATCCTCACCTCTCATCTATGGTTGTTGCTGGGAGATGTCCAACCATCTGTTCCCAATGCAGTCTGGTGCACGTTGTTAAGCTTAATTAGCTGACCTAGATACTAAATATATAGCTAGCTCCTATTTATTTTAATGTAGATATTATTTTATATGTTGTACGCCACTGTATTAATCACAAAAGCATACATATGTATAATACTCGAGTTGAAAATTCAAACGCTGTAAAGGCCAGCAAGTAACTAATGTGGCCCCATGGTAAGGCAGTGGTAGAGACTGTCCACGGGAGGAAGCCACTACGCTCAGCTCCAGCCAATCACTGCTGTTTGAGAATGTTAGCTAGGTATTGCCAGAGCCTCTGACTTTTCAAGAAAACTGGAAAAATCCACATTTTTATGTGAAATCTCCTGGGTTTTAAATGATGGCATCTAGTCCAGAAATGTTTAGAAGCTTGAGCAGCTGAACCACACAAGTTTAATAGCCAGTCTGGACCTTGAGTCACTCATCCACAGTTTCTCCTGCTTTACCATTCCCAAGATCTAAGTTGACCTTTCCCACAGTGTCACCGTTGTGGCAAAGCAGAGGTCCTATCTTCCCTCTAAAGAAGAATAAACAGAGGTTCACACTGGTTAGTAACTTCCCGAAGGCCTTATGGCTAACGTGGTGGAGATAGGACTCAGGCCAAGGAGGGTCTGGTTTTTTCCAGGACACGTTTGCTTTCGCTTGCTGTTGGCTTGCTGGGAGAAACCCACATCACGCATGCAGGGTGGACAGGCAGCTGCCCCCATGCTGGCCCACCTCCTTCCCTTCTGCTATCTTCAACAGATGCCTTCCAAAGTCCCCTGGTCCAGCCAGCAAAGGAGGGAGGATGGTCAAGGATCACTTGTGGGGACATTTTATGGGACAGGCCTGGAAGGGGCACATCACACCTGCTTGTGTTCAGGCAACCAGAACTTGGTAACATCACAATACCCAACTGCAAGGAGAGCAGATAAATGTAGTCTGGCTGTGTGCTCAGAAACAGGAACAAACATTCGGTGGTCTCCTAGCGATTCTGTCACAAACTCACATGAAAATAACTTACGTTTCCCAATATCGTCCTTGTTTTGGTTGGGAATATGTCTTTTGCATTGAAACCTGCACTTTTTGAAATATTATTAAGACTACAACTAGGCTGGGTGCGGGGCCTCACGCCTATAATCCCAGAACTTTGAGAGGCCAAGGCAGGTCAGGAGTTCGAAACCAGCCTAGCCAACATGGTGAAACCCCGTCTCCACTAAAAATACAAAAATTAGCCAGGTGCAGTGGCACGCATCTATAATCCCAGCTACTCGGGAGGCTGAGGCAGGAGAATAGCTTGAATCCGGGAGACATAGGTTGCAGTGAGCCGAGATCGTACCACTGCACTCCAGTCTGGGCTACAGAATGTGACTCTGTCTCAAAAGAAAAAGGCTACAACTAGAAGACAGACTGACAAGTCCTCTACCTGTTCAAATAAACAGCTACTTGGAGTGTATCACTCCTGCTACAGTGCTGTGCACACAGTCAGCACTCAGAAATATTCACTTAAATGAATGGAATTAGCCCTGGGGGTTGACACCACACTGATGGGGTTGAGAACAGAGACTCGGTCCTCACTCCAGCCGACGGACATCGCAGACTGACCTGTCGTTGCACTTGGAGAAATGGTGGGGTTCAGGTGGAGCTCTGGGCAGAGTTTAGATTGCACGTCTTGCTGAGCTTGGAGCCAGTAACCTGAGGCCAGTCACTTCATCTCTTCGGGCTTTAGCTGCTCTTTAGTGGAGTGGAGATGACGCCCACACGACATCCTGAAGAGCCTTGCTACAGAGCCACCAGAAGTCAGCTGATCTGCCACAGCAGTCATCACACAGGAGATGATCCATGGACAATTGTTAAATTAACAAGGAGCGAGGCAAGGCTCTGAGGCTGGGCCACCCAGAGCCATCCAGAGCTGTCAACACTACTGGGGACACCCAGGGTACCCAGCCCACAGGCAGGTGTCCTTGGTGATGTCCTCGCAAGGACAGATCCTCACTCTTTCAAACACATGGGGTCACGGTAGGAATCAGACAGTACAGGGTGTTCCTGACCAGCATGCGGGGCACAGGATTCTGCCAGGATGTGCTGCCGCAGTCGGACGGTAGGTGCTGGTGGGCCTGAACATACACCTTCCAGCCTCCAAGGAGTTTGCTCAAAGCCTCCAAAGCCCCTCAGCTTATCCCTGCGTAAATAGCTCCGTTCTCTGTGTGTGCCTGAACAAGAAAAAAGTTGGGAAGGCCGGGCGCAGTGGCTCACGCCTGTAATCCCAGCACTTCGGGAGACCGAGGCGGGCAAATCACTTGAGGTCAGGAGTTCAAGACCAGCTTGGCCAACGTAGTGAAACCTCATCTCTACTAAAAATACAAAAATTAGCTGGGTGCATTGGCGTGTGCCTGTAATCCCAGCAACTTGGGAGGCTGAGGCAGGAGAATCACTTGTACCCAGGAGGCAGAGTTTGCCATGAGCCAAGATCGCACCACTGCACTCCAGCCTGGGCAACAGAGAGAGACTCTGTCTCAAAAAAAAAAAAAGTTGGGAAGTGCTGTCCTTTTTCAGCAGAAGAAAGCTTTAATCCCCCCTCAGAAGCCCAGTTCACACAACAGTTACAATGGAATGTGTCTGGTTGTGGGGAGGAGAAGAGCAGGAACTAGCACAGCGTAAAAGCAAATGTGCCCAGCCACTGCCTGGCGAGGGCCCTAAGGCACCTCTGCAGAACGCTGCAGGCTCCGTTCAGAAACACAGCCAACATTATGGCCCTGAGGGTAACTATATCCACCACTATAAATCCATGAAATCAGGTTAAATTGAATATCAAGGATAGCGTGAAAACAGAAAAAAAATTCATTCACAGCCGGAGATGGGACGAGAGGAAACAGTGACCTTCATTTTAGTACAGAGTACAAAGTTGCCATCTTCAAATGTGGAAAGAATATGGGGACCCCCGGGGAGCTTGCACGTCCCTGGGTCTTGAGTGGAGTCAGGAAGCCACATTCGGCCGGGGCTCCCAGGAGGCACACGGAGCCCTTGTGCAGACCCCTGTCACAGGATTGCTGACACAAGGCTGGTTGCACAAGACTCCCTGGCTGGTGTGGCAGCTGAACCCAGACAGCCTCAAGTGCTGAGCCTCCTAGGCCACCCTTTCATTTGCTGTGCATTTTGTATGGACAAAAATGGGAGCCCCACTCTACCGATGTCCGCAGTTGTCCTCAGACCATATCGTGCATCAGAGCCACCTGGAGTGTTTGCTGCACCACAGATCGCTGGAACCCAGCCCTACAGTGTGTGACCCAGGAGGTCTGAGATGCAGCCCCCTCAGGGGAAGAAAGTAGAACTAATGTGTCTAACAAGTTCCGTATTCCCGGGCAATATGATGCGGCTGGTTCGGGACCACACTTAAAGCCACAGCCCTAGACCAGGGTTGCTCAACTTCAGCACTGCTAAGATTTGGGGCTACTGTAGGAGGGATAGTCCTGTGTATTGCAGGAGGTTTAGCAGTATCCCTGGCTTCTACCCACTAGATGCCAGTAACATCTCCCACTTGTAACCACCAAAAGTGTCTCCAGATGTTACCAAATCCCTCCCCACCACTTGAAGGCAACCAGTCTAGGGGAAATCCAGAGACATTCCTAATGCTGCCAAGGCGGTCTGAGGTTCCTGCAGCGGGCTTGTGTCTTTCTGTCATCTTTTACTACAAAGTCCGACTCTCTGTTCACTTTCGTCCCCACCTGCTGCGTGCTTCCTGTGGCTGACATCCTGTCTCTGCCTCGATTTAACCACCCAAGCATCAAAACAGCTCCCCTTCATTCCCTTAAAGACGTTTCCTCTCAAACATGCCCGGTCATAAGAATTAGAAACACAGATTCCTAGGCCTCTCTCTGGACAACTCTGATTAGAAGGGCTGGGGTGGGGCCCTAAATCTGCAGGCCTAAAAAGTGTCCCTGGCAATAGTGATATCACAGAAGTCTGGACAGCTCTGCCTTAAAAGTTCCTCTCAAACGTGAATGCACTAACACATCACAGGGATCTTGTTAAACTCCAGACTTCAATCCAGTAGGTGGGGGCAGAGCCTGAGATTCTGCATTTCTGAGAAGCTCTCGGGAAGGCCAACTTGCTCTAGGTCCATAGATCACACCCTGAGTGGCAAGATCCTAAAGAACTCAGCATGGCTAGTGAACAGACCTGATCTTTAGCAAATGCTGGGGATAATGGTGGAGTTCAGAGTTGGGGGTCACGGGAAGAACAGCAGCACAGTTCAGGAAAACTTCACATTGAACATCTGATGCCACTGTTTCTGGGGATTCGTTGGCCCTTCCCAACCTCAGGAAGTTTCTTACCATGTGGATTCCAGGTCTGCCACCATCTTACTATAGACTGTATGTACACCTGGTCCTTTCACCTTTCTCCCGATCATCCACGGTCCTATCTCTGCCCTCCAGCTACCACCCAACAACAAAACTCCCCTTGCTTTATTATACAGTGCAACTTCGACTTCATGTTGCCTTACTACTTTTGAATTCTGTTTTGAATCCAAACTAGCTTAAGTAGGAGGCTTGAACTTGTCAATGGAAGGGTCTCATCAAAGTGCTTCCCTAAAGAAAAGTCTGACTTTCTTCCCATGAGGAACACTTTGCTTTCTGGTGAAGGGTTCTGAACATGGGCTCAGCATCACATTGGCCTGGGCAGAAATGCAGTGAACCAGAAAGTCTGGGGTGGAGCCCGGCAACCTGAGTTCAGCAAGTCTGCCAGGTGACTCCAATGCACGCGCAGGTTTGAGAACCACAGCTCTGAACCACAGCCAGCTTCAACAATGGCTTCCTCTCCCATCTACTTCGTAAGCCTCAGTTCTTTGTAACACCAGCCAATAAAGCTACAGCTTCTTAGTTTTGCTGCCTGGCTCCCAACAGCTAGTGAGCTTTAAGCCATTTGAACAGCTCTGCAGGTTACCTCCTTCCTTACTAAATACAATATAAATTTACAAACACAGGCAAATCTGGAAGCAAAAGTTGTCCTTTTGATTTATACCTATAATGACACTCGTGCCCAAATTATTTATGGAATATGATAATGCTCCATCAGTTGTGGGCACTTTGAGGTGAGCCCATATAGATAACTGCTCTCCTTCCTGAAAATAAAATATGTCAAAACAGAATCATGCGGTATTTCTTAAGACTGCAACAACGGTGTGATTTGCAAATGTCATGCTTTCAGGGCATGAGTAATATGCTTATTATTCATAATCTGCAAACCAACCTGGAATCTGTGAGACCGTTGTAAAGGCAAACGAGGTGAGAGTCTGTATCTAAACATGCCAAACACACAGGGTCTTTCTTTTTGAGTTATTTAGACATGATCACCCACACACGCTGATTGTTTCGTGTTTGATGTTAATTACCCCATTGAATCACCTCAGTGCTCCAAATCCCGGCTGCAGATATACGGCAGAGGTTGACTTTGAATTGGCTGTGCTTGAAATGAGCTCAGCACACTTAGGAACAAAGGAAAAAAAGATTAAAAAATATCATCTAGAGATCTCGGGAGAACCTAACAAGATGTAAACCCACTCATATTTGGTTTTCCACATTAGCATGTACCAGGACTAACATGGTAATCCCACAGAACTGGTTTCCCCATGAAGCTGGGTTGGCATGAAAGGCGGGCATGGATGTGGTGAACATGTTCTCTGTGACCTCTCTCGATGGCAGATAGTCCTTTCCTGTCTCTTGAAGCGTGACTTCCAAGTACAGGACATGATAGCTTATTTTCCCTGGTTCTCCTCATTTGCTCCAGTTTTTCTCTTTCAACTCTGTGCAGTCAGTAAGTAAATTCTGTAGGACCAAAGTACAGAGAAAACGCTTTCTGCCTTTCCCCCATTTCATCTGGGGAACGTCAGCTCCAGACCCTCAACCTCGAAGTCAGATAAGCAGGCTGACCTTGAACCATCAAAGTGGCCGGACTGAGGACAACATCGGAGGCCACTAGGTCATACAGGAGTGTAGGTCCTTCTGAGGTCTGTCATGAGAAAGGTAGGAAATACATTGCAACCTGTAATGACATCTGCTATGGTCTGAATGTGCCCCCGCAAAGTATGTGTTGGAACTTAAACCCCAGTGTGATAGTTTTAAGAGATGAAGGCTTTAAGAGGTGGTACAGTTGCTAGGGCTCCATCCTTATGACTGGGTGCCTTACGAAGGGGCTTGTGGGACCTCACCAGGCTCTTTGACCCTTCTGTCTTCAGCCCCTCATCAGACACTGAATGCCAGCACCTTAATCTTGGACTTCCCGGCCTCCTGAACTGTAAGAGACAAAATTCTGTTCTTAATAAACTACCCAATCTAAGGTATTTTGTTATAGGAGCATGAATAAATTGAGGCACAACCTTCAGTAATTTCCTGAGACCAAATTACTCACACACAAATACTATGGGAGGCAGGAATCAAGATGGTCCACAAGAGTCTGCCCACTGGCGTACACACCCTGCAGTGCCCTGCCTTGGAGTGTGAGGGGGGCCTCTGTGAGTAAGGCACCCACCTACTGTCTTTGGTAATCAGAAGGAGATTATTCCACGTGGGTCTGACCCGATGAGAGGGGACTCTGAAGAAGGTGAGGCCACAGATGCTGGCCTGGAACAAAGCAAACATCCTTGCTATGAACTGCCTATGGGGCCACCTTGCAAGGAACCACAAGGAGCCTCAATGGGTTGAGAGCAAGCCCCAGCCCACGTCCAACAGGAAATGAATTCCACCAACGAAAACTGAGCTTAGAAATGAACCCTGAGTGTCCATGGAGACCCAGCTCTAGCCAACTTCATTTCAGCCTGCTCAGCCCCTGAGCAGTGGCCCCAGGCAGCCCACAACCCAGCCTCCTGACCCACACAGACTAGGAAGCAGTAAGTGCATGTGTTTTCTAAGCTGCTAAGTGTCTGGTGATATGGTACACAGCAACAGAAAACTAATACAGATGCATGAAATTATTCAGAAGAAATTTTTTTTTTTTTGAGATAGAGTCTTGCTCTGTCTCCCAGGCTGGAGCACAGTGGTGCAATCTTGGCTCACTGCAAGCTCTGCCTCCCAGGTTCATGCCATTCTCCTGCCTCAGCCTCCCAAGTAGCTGGGACTATAGGTGCCCGCCACCACGCCCAGCTAATTTTTTTGTATTTTCAGTAGAGATGGGGTTTCACCATGTTAGCCATCGCGCCCGGCCCAGAAGAATGTCAATAAGAGGTTATTTACTTAATGGGAGCACGTTTTGTAAAAAAGGAAAACAGGCCGGGCGCGGTGGCTCACGCCTGTAATCCCAGCACTTTGGGAGACCGAGGTGGGTGGAACACAGGGTCAGGAGATTGAGACCATCCTGGCTAACATGGTGAAACCCCGTCTCTACAAAAAATGCAGAAAATTCGCCGGGCGTGGTGGTGGGTGCCTGTGGTCCCAGCTACTTGGGAGGCTGAGGCAGGAGAATGGTGTGAACCTGGGAGGTGGAGCTTGGAGTGAGCCGAGATCACCCCACTGCACTCCAGCCTGGGCTACAGAGCAAGACTCCGTCTCAAAAAAAAAAAAAAAAAAAAAAAAAAAAAAGGGAGAACAATGTGGACCTACTTTCATCAGCCAAGTCAGCCCGAAAAGTCATTGCAAATTATCCACCTGGAAATTGACAGACTAACAGTTTTTCCCGAGCCCACTCACCATTGCCTCCAGCCAAAGACACGTACTGAGCATCCTCCGCATTTCTGGCTTTCTCTGCATGTCTCTGCTTCCCCCATTCTCACTGGTGCCAAGTTTAGAACGGAGTCACTTTGCAGGACTACTTTTCTCTCTTCTCTTCTCTTCTCTTCTCTTCTCTTCTCTTCTCTTCTCCTCTTGAGAGTGGGTCTCTGTTCTGCCTGCCCCGTGTAGCCCCCATCTCCAGTTAGTTCAGGCACCCTCCAGAGACTTCACACCAGCGTTAGCGAATGCTGAACTGGGGCTTTGGGACCCCCTCCCTGTTTTCCTTGCTCTCTGGTTGGCCCCTCTGGGACACCTGCTCATGAGGCCCTTCCTACCCACTTAGCCTCCTTTGGGTGATGAAAAAAAGGAGCTTCCACCACAACATCACCAGACCTGCACTGAGTCTGAACCTCTGGGGTCCTCATGCACTGAAATCGTGTGTCGGTCAGATGTCCCAGGGTATCCAAACATTCGCATCTGTTTTGTGTGTAACCGAGGCATTTACATTGCAGCGAATCCACTGTGAGCCTCTCCAAAGTCCTTCAGACACTTTTGCAGACCGGGCGTCCCTCCCAAAGTGCTGCTCAGCTCCGTCTTTCCCGCCCCCTCCCTAACCCCCAGCTCCTGCCGATTCCTCATGTAGAAAACTGTTGCTACCTCAGCATCTCAGGTCTCCCTTTTTGCCCCAAAGCAGTTCTCACAGACTCACACAGCCCCACCATCAACCCACTGCACAAAGAACACTCCTTCCCTGAGAAGGATTCTCGCTCCAGGTGCTGGAACAGTAAGTTCCCTCAGCACTTAGGAGAACGCTGTGTTCTTCCAGAGTAGTAGAAGACACATCCCAACAGATCTTACTGCGACTTCAGTAAAGCAGCCTGGTTCTGTCGCATTTGCTGCACCACAAATGACCCCAAAACTCAGTGACTTAAACACAGTTTCTGGCTGTTTACACTTCCGTGGGTCGGCGGGTGGGTGGTTCCTCTGCTGCTCTCACCTGGGCTGGCTCCTGCAGCTGCATGGAGCTGGACTATTGGCCAGGAAGGACTGAGTGGGCCTCACCAGCATGCCTGGCTACGGGTGCTGGGTGCTGGCTGGGTGCCTCAGCTTCCCTCCACGTGACCTCTCACCCTCCGGCAGGTGGGCCTGGTGCCCTCCCTGGCACTCTCAGGGCAGCCTTCCAAGGGAGTGAGACAGAGGCTGCACGCCTGTGAGAGCTGAGGGAATGTCACTCCCTCCATGTCCTGTTGATGGAAGCACCTCATCACAAGGCTTGCTCGGATTCAAGGGGACCCTGGGATTGGTCTCTGAGGGAAGAACGACAAAGTCAAACCTGAGAAGAGTTTTGCAATCTACCAACTGGCATTTTTTTTTTTTTTTTTTTTTTTTTTT
>NW_016804646.1:3339951-3374103 GCF_001698545.2 Rhinopithecus bieti
CAGTCTACCAACTGGCATTATTTTTACTTCATTCTCTTGGGTGCTTATGTAAGCATTCTCTCTCCTCTCTCTCTCTTTCTCTCTGTCTCTCCTCTCTCTCTCTTCCCGCTTTTCTCTGACACATACACACACACACACACACTCTCTCTCTCTCTCTCTCTCTTAAAAATCAGACATGAGGCCGGGCTCGGTGGTTCACACTTGTAATCCCAGCACTTTGGGAGGCCGAGATGGGCAGATCACGAGGTCAGGAAATCGAGACCATCCTGACTAATAGGCTGAAAGCCCGTCTCTACTAAAAATACAAAAAATTAGCCGGGCGTGGTGGCGGGCACCTGTTGTCCCAGCTGCTTGGGAGGCTGAGGCAGGAGAATGGCGTGAACCCGGGGGGCGGAGCTTGCAGTGAGCCGAGATCGAGCCACTGCACTCCAGCCTGGGTGGCAGAGCAAGACTGCGTCTAAAAAAAAAAAAAAAATCAGACATGAGCCCACAAAACTCTGGACCGGGAGACAAACCCAAGTAGTAAGTGCCATGATGTCCTGAGAGCCTCTCTTCCTCTTTGATTTGGCCCAGTGGTGTCTTCCTGACTCTTTCTTTAGGATCGGTTTTTCTACGGGGGAGTACTCAGTCCCTAAAACACTGGTTCCTACACGGGCCTGACCCGACCCAGCATGTCTGAGTCCAAGGCCTGTGGCCTGCTTGTCTCGCTCCTGGGCCACCTCTCCACTGCTGTCACGAAGTCGCTTCATGGCAGCCCTGTGCAGAGGCCATGCCAGCCAAGGCTCCGTCTGCTTTCCTCCTCCCCGAACCTGAGTCGCCTGGGGGTGCCCTGTGTGGCAGATGATGGGCAATCGGGGGAGCAGGGATGGTCAGGCTTTGAAGGGCAGGGAGGGTGCGGGACACAGGCCGAGGCATGGAGTCGGTTGGATGGACAGCGAAGAGAACCAACTGGAAGGCAGGGGCTCAGGAGCCACAGAACAGAGGCTCAGGCAGCAGGCAGGTGGGAAGCCGGAATGTCAGCGCTGGCGTGGGCAACGGTGGGAGGAAGGCCTTGGAGATGATTCTGAGACAAGCTCCCATCATGGAGCTCAAGAGGCAAAGCCTTGCTATACCGTCAATGCATTTCAGTTGCGTGAAATAGATTTCCATGAAGAAGGCAAGTGTGAAAACACAAATCACAGCCTCTGGAGGTTTGGCTCCGTACACTTAACACTGTCACCTTGATAGAAAATGAGCTCTTACAAAGTGTGCTGCCGAGGATGACTGCTCAGTTGAAATATCCAAGTGAATTAATTTGATACATTTCATCTTTTCCATGTGCCTTATAGACACCAGCATACCTGGAGAAAATACAAGATTACTTTTCCCCAAAGAAAAACCCAATAATAAAAGCCATTAACCTGTGTCCTTTAAAAGTCTGAAATTACTGAAGAGCAAAGCTCTTTCCTTTCTTCCTCTAATGTGAGTATCTTGGGCGGTCACCCGAACCCATCTGGCCACTCGAAATTTTCATGGTCTAAAAGGAATAAGCAAAGAAGCAAAATAATCTGTTTGCCAATTTAAGAGTTAGGAATGGCAAAACATTTGGGATGAGGAAAGGAAGAACAGAGACTTTTCAAAGAAGTGCTTTAGAAATTATATTTTGGGGATGTTTTAAAACCAGCTTGCTACATTTCTATTTTAAAATTAATGGCATATACTTGATCAAAAATGCTAAAATGCTATTTCCAGCAAATTGCACAGATAATTAAGTCTAATTTCAATGATGTTTGAAATAATGGCAATACATCTTTATGGGTTCGTGCATCCAGTTCATACTGAAAATTCATTTAAATTTTATTTTAATAAGATTTTTCTCAATGTGGTGATGTTTCATGAGTTAATGTAACTAAGGTCATGTCTACACAGCCAAACACTACAAACAGGAAAAAAAGAAAATTATTTGGCTAACTCAAATATTTTTTAAATTGCCCTATTTATACACCATACTGCTTCAATTCTTCAGTTTTTCCTTTTGTGGCTTCCATATCTATATTGTCAGTTCCCATTCCTCAAGTTTCAAAATGAATAGATTCTAATTCTCTCCCACACAATGTGAACCGAGAGTTACGATAATAAAGGCATAATTTAACAAACTACTCTGAAAATCTAACTGAGGGTAGATTGGGAAGGTACTAGACAATTGTTAGTTTAAACGGATCCCTCAACAAACGGATGTTGAAAAATATCGTTGTCCGGAGCTAAACAGCTCTTATGCCCAACCTGCCACAAAAGTAACACTTTGTAGACAAATTCATTTCCATTCTTCCTTTTGACCCTCTCAGCTATGCTAAGAGGCAGGTAAAGCAGCTAAGGTTTCTTGTGAAGGTGAAGTCTTTTCCCACAGACACGTGTTCAGTGGAAGAATTTCTACTGGAACCCCTGTTTTCTGAATCTAGGACCTCACTACACTCTATGTAAAATGAAGAGCTTTATAGCAGAACAATTTACTCCCTACTTGCCCCCACCACTTGCAAAAAATATTAAGTGTGTTCCCACTGTCTAGCCAGTTAACTGAAATTCTCTTCAGACAGGAGTTTCTATGGTGCTGCCTGTCTTTTACATTTTATTCCAGGGGTCAGCAAACTTGTTCTGTAAAGGGCCACATTGAAAACATGCTAGAGAAGCTTGGTGTGGTGGCTCACACACCTGGAATCCCAACACTTTGGGAGGCCAAGGTGGGCGGATCATCTGAGGTCAGGAGTTTGAGACCAGCCTGGCCAACATGGTGAAACGTTGTCTCTACTAAAAATACAAAATTATCTGGGCATGGTGGCAGGCATCTGTAATCTCAGCTACTCGGGGGGCTGAGGCAGGAGAATCGCTTGAACCCAGGAGGTAGAGGTTGCAGTGAGCCGAGACCGTGCCATTGCACTCCAGCCTGGGCAACAAGAGTGAATCATCATCTCAAAGAAAGGAAGGAAGGGAGGGAGGGAGGAAGGAAAGAAGGAAGGAAGGAAGGAAGGAAGGAAGGAAGGAAGGAAGGAAGGAAGGAAGGAAGGAAGGAAGGAAACAAAGAAAAAAAACATGCTAGAGTTTGCAGGCTGTATGTAAGGTCTCTGTGGCAACCACTCAAGTCTGCCATTGTAGGCCAGAAGCAGCCACAGACAACATATGCATAAACTTGTGTAATTGTATTCTAAATAAAACTTTATTCATAAAAATATGCAGTGGGCTAGATTTGGCCCACGTCCTGTAGTTTGCCAACCCCTGCTTCTTGTAGTGCACAGAGACACAGAATGTGGATGTTGTCACCTAGGCCACACTCATAACAAAATGTTGTGTGGTGTGTGGTGAGGTCTGTGTAATGAGCGAAATATTTATGTTCTTACGTTTATAGTTCAACACCCACATACTTCCAAGAAAAGATTTAGAAAGGCTTATGGTAAGTTCCCATTTCCAAATGCACAAAAGCTACTTGAAGCAATCTGAAATTTCTCAGAGAAAGTAGGGAAATACATGAAAATCCCTGTTTTTATTTTTTTCCCAAATATGCAGAGGTTGCATGGGATTAACTTTAAACTGGGGTTGAATTAAGCACTAGGTTTGGCCCTCGTGGTGAACCAAGCACAGAGGTTACACATCCATTCTTTAGGAACACGAAATCCTTCCTGGCACCATATTTCAAGAAGTTAATCCCAGATGTCCCAACATAAAGAACTTTGTTGTAGGTGGACCATATCTGTAGCTGAGGTGCTACCAAACACAGAAATATCCCAGGATGTAATATTGAATTTCAGTCAAGGCTGTAATTGCTATGAAGAGTCCAGCTAACATAGACCAAGTCCATTGCTCTCTGCTCTAATGGTGCTCCGGGTCACAAAGGCAGAATCTGGGGGGTTCACGTCTTTCTCAGGTCCGCACTTCAAAACCTGAGTCATCCCATGAAAGAGACTGAGAGAAGGAGTATGGGAAGTGAAGTGCAAAATTTATGTAACTTTTCAGATCCACCACCAGACTCCAAAGAAAGACAGCACTGTGCTGGAGTGAAGAGCGCATGTTCAAAAGTCAGAACATCTGAGTGCAGATTCCGGTTTCTCTGGAAAGCCTTGAGGACGTTATGTTACCTCTCTGAGACTTACCTCACCAGTTTGTAAAATGGGGATAATGGTAGCGCCTCATGGGGGGCTACTGGGATTATGTAATCCCCGTGAAGCTCCCTGTATACTGTGGGCGACTGGGTCCCATCCCCACAGCCTGTGGAGGTTGCCTGGACTCCCGGCTCCTGGGCCATCCCGGGAGCCCCTGAGAGTGGTCCCTGCTCCTTAACATCTTCCACGGCACTCACTGCTTCCAACGATGGTGGAGACAGTCCCCATTCAGTAGATAATCATCTGATGCTTCCACATATCCAGATTTGGAGCCGTGTCACCTTCTCACTCCACTCCACGCCCCTCTCACTCAGTGACTTCCCGGAGCACTCGGGAGACTGGAAGGGCCACCAGACCTGCACACCCACGTGGCGTTGGCTGGTCCATGTTTATCCAGCGACTCCCGGTTCCCACCCGCAGAGGTACAGCTCATTTGACATTAGAAAAAGATGCAATCACATCCGAATTATTTTCCATGCTGAGAGAGAAGTTAAATAATTCATAACGAAACCACTGGTGTTTGAACAAATGTTATTTGTCGATGTCCAGTGTTGTCTGTGGTGGTCATAAATTTGCATTTCTAGCACCTAAGTTATTTATTATTTCTTTACGAATATCAGATTCTTATAGAACACTGCATTTTTTCAATGACTTTCAACCTCAACATAAAACCACTTTTTTAATATGTGTTTAGTCACCCACATTGCTTAATGTCTTTATGTTTAATTGTTTAATTCAAAAAGTGTTTATTGACTGCCTACTGTGTACCAGGTCCTTATCTTCAACAAGCTCAGATCCTGGTCAGGGGCTCTGAAAGGAGTCCAGACGATATTCCCCATGCAGAGCAGGGAAGCCAGGCAGAACGTGCGGACGGCAAAGGTTTTCCACGCAACCTGCAGGGTGAAAGCCCAGCTCTCAACCTTTTCTTGCTGGGAGAACGTGAGCAAGTGACTTCATCTCTTCTGTTTTGTTTCCTCACCTGTACAGAGTTTGTGAGGATGCCTGCCATGCAGGACTGACCACGGTCAAGATTAAATGTGAGAATCACTCAACATGCCTGACTCGATAGAGTCTGTCTGTGGAAAAAATAATTACAATTAACAAAAGGCCATAGGGTGGAAAGAGCATAAGACACACACAATTTTAAAAAGTCATTGTCTCTATGATTGTATCATTTAATTCTTCTATCAGAACGAAAATACAAACTCTGATTATCATAGTTATGTGAAAATTTGACTATAACGTCTTGCTCGTAAATCTGAAGTCAGTCATTCATACACACACTCGCTCACACAACTGTGAAGAGGCAGATTCTCCCCCACCTAGAGCCTTCCAGGGCAATTGCACATTTGAAAACATGAGCTGGCGCAAATGTCCCTAGATGAATCACAGGGCTCGCAGCCTTTGTATTGATTTGCCTTCGTATTTCAAGCCGCAGGCAAGAGCAGGACAGTACCCTGGAGGCAGCAACTGGGGCCTTCTGTCCACCTGCAGAGGCCTGGGAATAACAGGGCCTCCACCCCACACCGACGCTGCCTCCCTGGCACTTCCACCCTCTTCTGGCCTCAGCTCTTCATCCCTGGGGCTAAGCGGCTGCCTCACAGCTATGCACACCGGAGAGCAAGGGGCTGTCATGTTTTCTCAGGTCTTTATGCCAGACAACCCACATGTCTTTCCTGTGTTCAGTCTCCACTCTCCCACACTCCCTGACTTCTCACTAGGCCTTGCCCCAGCCGTTCCCATCCAGCTTCAGTTAGGACCCCAGACTCCTCGATGTCCTTTGTATGGCCAGGAAATGTCTGCTAGATGTTAACCACTGCACACACACTCCCTTGCTCACATACATATACACTCACCAACACACATACACACTCACATGCATACACACACTCACTCATAAACTCAGTGTTACACTCACACGCATGCACTCACTCATACACTCAGTCTTACACACTCACTCTCATAAACTGTCTTACGCACACTCATTCACACTCATACACACAGTCACTCATTCATACACACACACTCACTTTCACATACTCATCCACACTCTCGTTTGCTCAAATTCGCTCTTATACACTCACTCACACTCACAGTCTTACACACACACACAGTCACTGTCATTCATACACTCACTTTCACACACTCATCCATACTCTCATTCGCTCACACTCACTCCTACATACTCAATTGTCCATGCAGGCGCACACAGTCACACACTGGTTCACACAGGCACGTTTCACACAGGCACGTACGGCTATTTTAACCCCCCCCAGAACACTCTGCTGCCACCACCAACCCCCCACAGCCACCAGTTCCAGGGAAATCTGCAGCCTACAGGGGAGACACACACTCCTTGGCCTTTGAGTTTGAAAGCATGGCCCTGAAGGGCACAGAAAGCGCTTAGGGCCAGCACAGAAGATTTGAGGAAATCTGTGAGGGCTCAGAGTGACGCTTTCCACCACCATCCAGAAAGTGACTTGCTGACAAGAAAAATCAAGGGGAGGTGGAGCTTCAGGGCAGGCATCTGAGAAGGGGTCCTTCTCCTCCACCCCTGACAGGGGGCAGGAGAGGGGATTCCTCTGCAGGCCAGGGAGGTGTCTGTGACCCACGATATGGAGACCTGTACCTTTCGTGCACAGGTAGAGCTCTGGAAAGATGCTGACCCTAAGGAGAAAGGGCTGCATGGCAAGTCTGGGCAAGCAGCACCTGGGCCAGCCTCGGGGGCCTCCCGGAGCTGCAGCAACTTCCAGAGCAGCAGGACCAGCCCCAACTACCTCCGTCTCATGGAGATGGCAGCCCCAGGGCCTCACAGACAGTGGCTGGTGACTCATCCTCAGACCCCAGGGACCCAGCAGAGCACAGAACATTTCGGCAGGTGCAAGCGTGGACGTGATAGCCAAAGAGCAAACACTGCTCCCGGCGCTTCCTCCCTGGAGGAGATCTCCCCCACCCTCCTGAAACTCAGGTGCAGCTTAGCAAACAGCAGTGGAGAGAGTCATACCAAGGCTTAGAAACGTGGAAATTATGTAACTGGTTTTTGAAAAACTCAGTAGTTTACTTTTCTTGATCACTCGAGCTTGTGATCTGAAAGTCATAGCTACTGCATCTACCCCTTTGTCACTCACTCTTCGGAAAGCAGGAAGCACAGAGGCTAATGAGCAGAGAACACAGCAGGATGGGACAGGTGCCTCCAGATATGCAGCCTGCTGACCGCCCAGGACTTGGGAAACCAGCAACGTTACAGCTTTTCCCAGCGCCTGCTCAAAAGGCCTGGGAGTGGAAAGCAGTGTGCTGTTTCTGATGACCGGTTATTAATAATTTATTCAATGTATTGTTAGATCATAGACTCAGCCTGGAGTCCCTCAAAGGGCTCACCCACTCCCTTCTTCCCTCTTCCATAGCTTTCGTGAGCATACTTTTGCCCAAAATAGCCTTCCGGCCCTTCCAAAAAAATGATATGAACTCACTTCAAATTTCTCCGCTTAAGCAGCATTAATGTACTGAGATTTGTGGAAAGTTTTCTTGCTAGTGCAGACTGATCACAGCTAAGCAGGTACACAGATATCGCCTGTGGTCAGCAGCCTCTACGATGACTCCCAATGATCCCCAACCCCTGGTGTTCACCTCCTGTGCAATCTCCTTCCCTCAGGCATGGACTGGACCTAGTAACTGGCTTCTAACGAATGGAACACAGCAAAAGTGATGGATGTCACTTCTGAGGTTAAGTCACAAAGAGCGGAGGCTTTGTCTTCCGTGCCTTTACCTCTCCCTCTCTTGTTGCTCACTCTGAAAGAGTGTATTAGTCCATTTTCATACTGTTATAAAGAAATTCCAGAGACTTGGTAATTTATAAAGGAAAAGAGGTTTAATGGACTTAGAGTTCCACATAGCTGGGGAGGCCTCACAATCCTGGCATAAGGCAAATGAGGAGCAAAGGTGTGTCTTGCATGGTAGCAGGCATGAGAGCGTGTGCAGGGGAACTGCCTTTTTTTTTTTTTTTTTTTTTTTTTTTTTTTTTTTTTTNCCGCCCGTCTCGGCCTCCCAAAGTGCTGGGATTACAGGCTTGAGCCACCGCGCCAGGCCGGGAACTGCCCTTTATAAAACTGTCAGATCTCATGAGACTTATTCACTACCACAAGAATAGCACAGAAAATCCTGCCCCCATGATTCAGTTACCTCCCATCAGGTCCCTCCCATGACACATGGGGATTATTGGTGCTACAATTCAAGATGAGATTTGGGTGCGGACACAGCCAAATCATATCAGAGATGCTGGCTGCCATGGTGTCAGCTGCCCTGTGGAGAGGCCCAGCAGGCAAGGAGCTGAGGTCAGCCTCCAGATAATAGCCAGTGAGGAGCTGCCTCCTGCTGACAACCACATAAGTGAGCTTGGAGAGAGATGCTTTCCCTGTTGAGCCTTCAGATAAGACTGCAGCCCCAGCTGACAGCTCGGCTGCAGCCCCCTGGGAGACTCAGAGATAGGTACCCGGCTAAGCTGAGATAAGAAAGCTTTGTTATTTAAAACCATTAAGCTTAGGAGTCATTTTTTATATAGTAACAAATAACTAAGACATCACCTATGTACTATGTTCTTGAGAAATGGAATTTCAGATTTTTCCTAAGTTAGGGAATAATTGCCTTTTATTTATTTATTTAATTTTTACTCAGTTAGAAATGTTATGAACTGTTCATTAAAAAATAAAAGCTAAATTTAGCCTCTACCAGTGAAATCACCTTTTCATTTTCTACCCTGCTTATAAGCAGGACCTTAACACATTCTCCTTGCATTTTAAGATTTTATCATCTTTTAATTCTTAAAATGAAAGAAAAAAGAAAAAAAAGTTGGAGACATTTTCTTGCATGTACTATTGATGTTCTTTATACAGAGACCAACATCCTCCCTCGATCTCAATTTCTGTCCTCCTGCTCTATTAAGTTTTGCAAAATTACATTTTTCCCTACATTACCTGGAAAGATTGTTCCTTTTCATATCCTATGCACTAGCTGTTCTGACAGAGCAATCTCTGTGAAAAATATAAAGAACCCGTTATTTGGTAAATTAATACCTCCATTATTATGGGTATATTATGAGATCATGACATTTTTTTCTCATTCCTGCCCCACTGGGAGGCTACACTGAGCATTACCAAACATCTCAGCCAATTTTAGCCCTGAGTGAAAACTTTGCTCTAAGCAACCTCTGCAATATTAGCCATAGGGGGTGGTTGTGTTCTGCTAATAGAAGGTAAGTTTTGAGAAGTGCTCATCAAGAAGGCTTGGAATTAGATTTTGTCTCCACACGCAAAACAACGTGGAAACCCGAGGCAACCATCCTGACTGCTCAAGCCCTCCCAAAATCTACTTTTGCTGGAAATATCTTGATAATTTACATAAAAATATGGAGGAGGGCGTTTTCCTGTGTGAGAGACAGGACACTCTGTCTGGATCCCATGACTTTACCCAGCTGCATGTGAGCTCTGCAGGGAGGCAGGGTCCCTCCCTCTGCTCACAATGCCCTTTGAGAACCTTCCCCTTCTATAAATAGCTCCCCTCCCTGCTGGCTTGATTTTCCTGGGAGCATCCATCCCTTCCTGAGATGAGATGTTCACTGCTTCATTTGCACCTTTCTTCTCCTGCTGGAAAATAAACTCCAGGAGGGCAGGGACAGTGTCTCCTTCACATGAAAATGGCAGAGGCAAAGCGGCCACATGGCAATAATGGTTGAATCAATGAGTGCGTGCAGTTAATCAGGTTACTGAAAGAGAAACAAAAGAGAACCATCTTTTTAAAAAGCCAGGTGCAGTGGCTCGTGGCTATGATCCCAGCACTTTGGGAGGCTGAGGTGGGCGGATCACGAGTTCAGGAGATAGAGACCATCCTGGCTAACACTGTGAAACCCCGTCTCCACTAAAAACACAAAAAATTAGCCGGGTGTGGTGGTGGGCGCCTGTAGTCCCAGCACTCGGGAGGCTGAGGCAGGAGACTGGGGTGAACCCGGGAGGCGGAGCTTGCAGTGAGCCGTGATCGCGCCACTGCACTCCAGCCTGGGCGACAGAGGAGAATCTGTCTCAAAAATAATAATAATAATAATAACAATAATAATAAGTAAAATAAATAAAAATAAAAAACCCCTGGCATCCTGCACCAGCAGCCCAAGTCACTAGAATATGAGAAGATAAAACATGCAAAGAAAGTGGGAACACGGATAGAAAAATATAAGCTCATCCTACGACGCAAGGCATAGCACCTTCATGGATTTGTTTTGAGGAGCAGCGACTGACCGTTTGGAGGTCTGTAGCTCAGTTCCCTGTACACCAGCCCCTCCAAGACAGTGTCGCCTCCAGTGAGACCAAGGAAGCCGAGTGCACCGCGCGCGGACTGGTGATCCCTCTCGACTAAGCATTTTTAGAAGGCAGGGCTGGGAGCCCGTGAGTCAAATGCACGACTGAGGAAAATGCACCTCCGGGGCCTCACAAGGTGGGGATGACTTGCTGACTCTGGGATAACGGGAAGTCTCGGCCACGCCCGGGGGGGGACCAGAACCCTGGGGAGAGGGGGACGAGGGCCCGCGAGAGAGGAGGATGGGGCGTCGGGGAGAGAAGGACGGGGGCCCCGGGGAGAGGAGGACGGGGCCCGGGGAGAGGAGAAAGGAGCCCCGGGAGAGGATGATGGAGCCCCGGGAGAGGATGATGGAACCCCAGGAGAGGAGGGCGGGGGCACTGGGGAGAGGTGGACGGAGATCCCCGAGAGAGGAGGATGGGGGCACCAGGGAAAGAAGGACTAGGGTCCCGGGTAGAGGAGGAAGGAGCCCCCGGGAGAGGAGGACGGGACTCCCGGGAGAGAAAGATGGGGGTACTGGAGAGAGGAGGATGAGGATCGCGCCTCGGTGACCACTAGAACGCATCCGCTGGCTCCCGCCCTGCAGAGGCCGCCTGACTTGCATGGACGGGGGGAACCGAGGGGCTGGACATCAGCCCTCTGAGCAGCTGCGTCCAATAGCCCTGGTTCCTCCTCCCACGAGACCCGGAGTCCGCGGTGGCAGGGCCCAGAGCCGAGCCTGGACGGTGGCAGGCGCTGGCGTTAGTTCTCCATCGCTGCTGCGAAAATGCACCACAGATGTGGCTTAAAGCAGCACGGACAGGCTGTCTACCGCTCTGGAGGTCATGAGTCTGACGCTCACCTCTCGGCGGGAAGGGGCCCTCGCCAGTGGGCTCCACGTTGGGCTTGGCCCGGACCGCGCTGCAGCCCTAATACGGAGAGTGCTGCCGGGCCCGGCCTTAGCAGTGGAAAAGCAAGTGGAGCCCCCGGGGACCCTCTGCGCGGTCCTGATTCTCCTCCGCCTTCAGATTTAGGTTCAGGCCTTTGCCCTGACGTGCTTGCCGGCATTCCCAAGTGTCAGCACGTCCTGCTCAGTCCCTTGTGCCGACCCCAAACCTCCCCTTTCTCTGTCAGTGCCCAGTGACAAAATCAAGTCCAACCATTTGGCAGCAGGAGAGCCCATAACCAACAAGCAGGGGTCCTGGCCTCGCGCAAGTCAAAGGGCTGCTCCTGACCTCCAGGAGGAGCGGGGGGCACAGCCAGGAAGCCAGACCCTTTGGACAGATGCTTAAGGTAACCTCTCATCGGATTGCACTGACCCTAAGTTAATTAAGTTGGCCACAAGAAGGAGGAATTGACTGGAAAGCAGTTACCTTGTGTCTGGGTGAGGTCAAAACAACCAACTGGGAACAAAATTCCTTAATATGTAACGCAATTTACTGGAGTAAGAAGGAGGTCTGATAAACCATTTCTTTTTCTTTTCTTTTCTTTTTTTTTTTTTGACATGGAATCTCGCTCTGTCGCCCAGGCTGGAGTGCAGTGGCCAAATCTCAGCTCACTGCAAGCTCCTCATCCCGGGTTTACGCCATTCTCCTGCCTCAGCCTCCTGAGTAGCTGGGACTACAGGCGCCCGCCACCACACCCGGCTAGTTTTTTGTATTTTTTAGTAGAGACGGGGTTTCACCGTGTTAGCCAGGATGGTCTCGATCTCCTAACCTTGTGATCCACCTGTCTCGGCCTCCCAAAGTGCTGGGATTACAGGCTTGAGCCACCGCCCCCGGCCCTGATAAACAATTTCAAACACCAGCTCTTCTCCACCGAATGCCATGATTTCTTTTTCACTGAGTTCAGTGATTTTCTAACCTGCTTCCTCCCTCATCAGGTTGACAAGCCTGTCACACAGCACTATTGGATAGGAACTGAAGTGAGGAGAGGACCTGGACTCTAAGCAGCTACCTTGTGGCATCCAATCACCTTGGCTCCCTCTCCCACAAGACCAGGAGTCCACTGTGGCAGAGCCCAGCACGGAGCCTGGAATGTGGAAGGCGCTGGCGTTGTTCCCTATTGCTGCTGCAAACATGCCACAGATGTGATGGCTTGTAACAGCATAGATTGGCTGTCTTACAGTTCTGGAGGTCAGACGTCTGACACACACCTCACTGGGTTAAACCCAAGGTGTGGGCAGGGCTAGTTTCTTCTTGGAGGCCCTGGGGTAGATAGGTAGGCCCTTTCCTGCTTTGTCCAGCTTTCATGGGTTGCCCACATTCCTTGCCTCACGGGGCCTCCATCTTCAGAGCCAGCAATGGCCATACGAGTCTCTCTCCCATTATATCACCCAGACCCTGGCTCTTCTGCCTCCCTTTTCCACACTTAAGGACCCTTTTGATTACACTGAGCCCACCCAGATAATCTAGAATAATCTTCCTTTTTAAAAGTTGGCTGACTACCAACCTTAATTCCATCTAAAACCTTCATTTCCCTTTATCATGTTCCCAGGTTCTGGGGATTGGGATGAGGACCACTTGGGGGCCATTATTTTGCATACCACAATGCTCAACAGATAACTGTTTAGTGAGTTTTGAGTCAATAATTCTGGATTATTTAAGGCTTCAACAACTTTTTAAAAATCACATGGTCTCCGGGTAACTATTTTCATCCCCAAAGCATTTCATGTTTTAAAAAGAAAAGAAGGCATCCAAAATGTATATCGTCCTTTTCCACATCACTCCCAAAGGTAAAGACTGGTGACATGCTCAAAATATAATTGGCTGCTGGGCGCTGGTGGCTCACACCTGTAATCCCAACACTTTGGGAGGCCGAGGCAGGCAGATCACTTGAGGTCAGGAATTCGAGACCAGCCTGGCCAACATGGTGAAACTCCGTCTCTACAAAAAATACAAAAATTAACCAGCCATAATGGTGCATGCCTGTAATCCCAGCTACTCAGGAGGCTGAGGCACAAGAGTCATTTGAACCCAGGAGGCAGAGGTTGCAGTGAGCTATGATCACACCACTGCACTCCAACCTGGAAACACAGTGAGACTCCGTCTATATATATATATATATATACACATATATATTTGCCATATATATATGGTAATTAGTTTTACTATCAATAACCAAGTAGTCGATGCATTAGACTAAGGGCACAGTATCGTCTAGTACAGATTAATGTGGTTGAAAACACTATTGATTAGATTCTTCTTGGAGGTCACTTAATGGAAGCCATAAGAAGATGTATTTTTAAATGCTGGTTTTGTTGGTCCTGCTCAATAAGCTTTGGGAACTCCTGGATCTTTGGATTCAAGTACATGACAGACAGGGCGTGCAGGGGAGAAGCTTTAGATGGAGGAGCAAAAGTTGTTTCTCCAGTGGAAAAGGCTGAATCCAATCAGATAAGTTCCAAGTCTCCACAACTTCCTTTCTTTCCTTCCGAAGTGGCATTTCTCCCTGCCAGGAGCAAATCCACTCTTGCTCCTGGGGCCCTGACAGGGCTGATAGCAACTCCACCCCCATAGGACCACTCCCTGGAGTCAGGGTGCTCAGGTGCCTAAGAAGGTGCTGTTCCTTTCAGGTCCCAGCAGGTAGAGAGCCTGGTTCTGGTCTGTCCCCAATGGGCTTGGAAGCTAAACTGTCTCTTTGGTATCTTCGGGGCAGAAGAATCACTGCCAGAAGCTTGCTTCTGGTTAGACATGTGGGACAGGGCTCCTGCTCAGACACGCCCTAGCCCAGGGTGAGGCCGTGCTCAGGTGAGACTCTCACAGGAAAGGTATAACTCTCCGGATATCTACCTGGTGGATCCAACAGCAGCGCCCCACCCCACACATGGAGTTCTAGGGGCAACTGGGCAGGTTGCAACTTCTTTTCAAGAAGAGTATGTGTGGCCTCCTCGTGGTTGTGCTGACTCCAGTACTCTCATTATATTTTAACTTTTGGCATCCAGGCTAAGTAGCCAAACCCAGTTAGGACCCATTACAACTTCAAGTCACTTTATGAAGAGAAAATATGGCCATATCAGTAATTTGTTAGACATATAGAAAATATTTTTTATTGAGGCAGAATATTCAGAGTCATTATTGCTATGATTGACTATTATTTACTGTGTATGTCTGTGTGTCAGGAAATATACTAGATGCTGTAATAAACACATTACCACATTTAATCATTATCACAACTACATGAGAAGAATTTCTTGTAAATGAAAATAGCGAAGTTCAGAAGACTGATGTCACTTTCCAGCAGGTGGCTGCAATCCCATCTTCAGTGTGTTCTAGTGTGGTGCTCCTTCTAATTCCCTAAATGTCTATGTTCTCATTGATCTAATACGTTATTTTTAAAACCTGAAGTATGAATTGTTTATGTCATGAGATGTTCCAGAGTCTTACATGTAGTATCAAAGTTTTTCATCAGACTAAGAGGTACTTCAGGAAGCATGGTGACCACAATCTCCTTGTGAGACAGAGAATGACTGTTATATCCAGTTCCCCAGATTACAAGTGTGCTCAAGCCTGTTTTCTCTGGTTTATTATTAATTTACATTTACCCTAGAGGCGGATACACTTTTAGAAGTGGGGGGCAGATTTTTAGGAAAACAGTAGAAAAGTGGGGACTCCCAGCCCTCCAAATTCCCAGCTCTGGAGCTGACTACCCTTCCCCAAGGGCAGATGGCCTCTCTCCCCTCCTCCTCTCCTTTTTTCCCTCCTGAGTTAGATTTTCTTCTTGGAAGCCAGATCCCTGTCCCTTTGGCCAAATCACTTTAAACAAGACCTCCAGGATATTGAAAGGCTGAGCCAGAAAGATGGGTGACCGTGTCCTGGATGCTGACCCTCTCTCAGGTGGAATGCAGTGTGATGAGATATTCCACAATATGATGTGAAATAAGTGCCAAAATATGGCACTGTCATCTCCCTCAGGGTTATAATCACTCAACATTACAAAAAGGTCACTCAGCACTACAACGTTACAAATAGGACAGGGCCCAAGGCTTTGTTGCAGGCGCCCACTGAGAAGAGTAGAGCTGCCCAGGCCGTGTCCTCCAGGCGCTGGTGCCACCGCGAGCTGGCCTGGAGAGCTTTGGTGTTCTCTTCCTGAACAATTTCACAAGATGTCACATCACACATGTACAGACAAGGCCATTTTGTGACCAGGATGGATCAAGACATGAACAAGATTATTTCTGATATGGTTTGGCTCTGTGTCCCCACCCAAATCTCATGTTGAATTGTGATCTCCAGTGTTGGAGGTGTGGCCTGGTGGGAGCTGATTGGCTCGTGGGGATGGTTTCTAATGGTTCAGCACCATCAGCACAAACAAAACACAGACATTGTCTGGGCCACAAAATAGCCAGCATTCCCGCATCCAGGCTAATACAGGTGACGGCCAATTCTCTACCAGCGATAGCCTGAGTCTGGTCTGGTCTTCCCTCCTGTAGAGGAGATTTATTAAGACTTCCTGCAGCATCCTGTCCAGAGCAAAGCTCTGCCTTCTCAAGCTCCCTAGAATCACCCAGCCAAAGCCCAGGTCCCATCAGTCCTCTCTCACACCCGCTTACTGCAGTTCCCATGTTCCCACTGGCGTGTGTTCTCCCTCAGAGCAGCAAGAAAAAACCCAGCTTGTCAACCACAGCTGTGTGCTCCTGGTCGTCTTTGACTGCAGGGATTGACACCATGAAATATCAGTCATTAGATCTAATTGACAGTTGAGGAAGTCCAAGTTCTTTAAATAAAACTGGTAACTATGTAAATGTGAGGCTTCCATTCTGATAGGCTGTGTTGTTCCCTGGGTCCCACTATCTCCTCACAGTCAAAGAGGGTAGCAGGAAAAAACAGGAATGGAAATTGTTTTCACCCTTAAGACTAAAGGAAAATGGGAAAGACATATGAAGAGACAGTACCTTAGAAAGAGATGCAAGTGACACAGAGGAGAAGCTGCTCAACCTTGCTAAAAATAAGAGGACCACTGGTTGAAACTATACTAAGGTGCCATTTCTCATCAATTACATTAGCAAAAATCTCACAGCTTGACAACACATTGCGGACAAAGCTGGAGGGAGAGGCACTCATCCACTGCTGGTGGGAACGCAAAGGATAACACAGCCCCTGTAGAGGGGGTTTAGCAGGCGTTGACAGAATGATATATACATCACCTCTTTGATCCATCAGTCTCGTATCTAGGAGCCTATACCACAGGCACACTGGCAAAAACACAAAAGGACACCTTCACAAGGCCACTTACTTGGTACTGTCCATGATTATAAAGACTGTTAACTGAAATGTCCATTGACAGGGAGTAAAATAGGTTAAATCCTGATAGAACAGAATACTATGTAGTTGTGAAAGGAAGAGCGAATTCTCTCTATGGCTATGCAGTGATCTACGAGATAGATTAAGTGAAAAGTGAAGATGAAGGACAGTATTACCAGGATGTTACCATTTTAAAGAAAAAAAAAAAAAAGAAGACTGGGCGCACTGGCTCACGCCTGTAATCCCAACACTTTGTGAGGCCGAGGAGGGCAGATCACCTGAGCTCAGGAGTTCGAGACCAGTTTGGGCAACATGGAAACCCCGTCTCTACTAAAAATACAAAAAAATTAGCTGGGTGTGGTGGCGCATGTCTGTAATCCCAGCTACTTAAGGGGCTGAGGCACGAGAATTGCTTGAACCTGGGAGGTGGAGGTTGTAGTGAGCTGAGATCACACCACTGCACTCCAGCCTGGGTGACACAGCGAGACTCCGTCTCAAAAAAATAAAAGGGCTGGGTAGGGTGTGAGGTAGGAATCCAGGAGACATGGGGGAGGAGTCAGGACAGGAACTGGACCTTACTGAAGACACCTCTCCAAAGAGTGCTGGCTTTGAATCCATATCATATTTTTCAAATTTTAAAGAGCAAAATTAAATTTTTAAAAAACTGATCTTTCATAAAACTGAAAAGAAATCAAAAGAATACCCAGTTGGTGTCATATCTACACAGAAAATAATTCTTATAATAACCTTAAAACACAGTATTTTGATGGTACGTCCCTAATGGGATACATCCTAAAGCCCAAAATGCTTCAAAGCCATCCTAAAGTGCTGTCTCTACTTTTCATTGGTTACAGTGTTAACATTGTCATTTTGAAACTCCATATATTAGGGATGAAACAAATAATAATTATATCAATGACAATAGGATAAACGTGTTCAGTGCAAGAAAAAAGACAAATAGTTATATTTCAATTATGTTACTTAATATCTGTGCTTATCCACAATTATTTCCATAGAAATATTTCTAAGAAATGGCAGGGTGCGGTGGCTCACTCTTGTAATCCCAGGACTTTGGGAGGCCAAGGTGGTCAGATCACGAGGTCAGGAGTTCAAGACCAGCCTGGCCAACACAGTGAAACCCCATCTCTACTAAAAAAATACAAAAATTAGCTGGGCATAGTGGCGGGTGCCTGTAATCCCAGCTACTCAGGAGGCTAAGGCAGAAGAATCACTTGAACCCGGGAGGCAGAGGTTGCAGTGAGTCGAGATTGTGCCATTGCACTCCAGCATGGGCAACAGAGCTAGACTCCATTTCAAAAAAATAAAATAAAACACACACACATATGTGTGTGTGTATATACATATATATATATATATTTCTAATAAGTAAAATTGCTAGACCCAAAAATATTTAGATTTTTGTAAACATTGACAAATTAGCCTACAGAAAGTTTATGATAAATGTAAACACCAATATTGGTACATAAAAGTGGCCATTTCCTATAACCTCTTCCACACCGGGCCTGTGATCTTCCTCTACTGGTTGCCCACAAAATAGTTAAAAAATATAGGAATACATGGCTACTTTCATGTTTTTTGTTTTGTTTTGTTTTGTTTTTTTCATTTTTTGAGATGAAGTCTCACTCTGTCACCCAGGATGGAGTGCAATGGTGTGATCTCAGCTCAGTACAACCTCGGCCTCCCAGGTTCAAGCAATTCTTGGGTCTCAGCCTCCCGAGTAGCTGGAATTACAGGCATGTGCCACCACACCTGGCAAATTTTTGTATTTTAGTAGAGACGGGGTTTCACCATGTTGACCAGGTTGGTCCCGAACTCCTGGCCTCAGGTGATCTGCCCGCCTTGGTCTTCCAAAGTGCTGAGATTACAGGCGTGAGCCACCATGCCCAGCCAGCTACTTTCATTTTGTGTCTTAGCTTGCTAGTGAAGCGGAGGGTTTTCCCTGAGCCTTTGGCCAGCTGAACACCTTGTGTGTGTGAATCGTCTGCTCAAACCTCTCACCACTGTCTCCTGTGCCTTCTGACTTTTGGATTTATTTTACCAATCTCATTCTATGCTTTGGCCTTTATTGTAAGTTGCCCTAAATGCTTTTAAGAAACAGGCAGTAGATGGACAATAAAAAAGAAAAAATACTGAGTTAAATAATATATATATTAATATATAAAATTATATATATATACACACACACACACATATATATACTTCCTGTGGGGAAGGGACTGTGCTGGGACTTTGAACACACAAAGATGACCCTATTGGAGTCATGCCCTCCAAGAAGTTTATGGTTCAGAAGGGGCGACAAGGCATGAGTATACAAACGGAATCACAAGAAGAAAGAAAGGTCACAAGGAAGAGATCGTGACGGGCTGGAGGAATTCAGAGAAGACAGAGGCCTCTGTTCACGGGGAGGGCAGAGCATGGGCTTAGAGGAAAAGGTGGCTGTTCATCTGGGCTACGGAGTTCAGTAACATTCTGGCATGTGGTTGCTGAGAAAAACACACGTCATGTAGCACGTACACATGAATGAAAAATGAAGCTCCAACCATGGGTACAACTGAACAAGAGAAAATATTTCCACTGGCTGTGGTAAAAATGAGGAAAGAGAATTATGGAAACAAGGCTGTAGTTTCCCATTGAACTCAGACTGCATAGACCCGTGAAGGGCAGGCTATGGAATTTGGAATCCATTGTGTATCAGTAACTGGTAAGGCTTTAACTTATTTTTTTTCCTTTGGAGTGGAAGTGCTTTAACAAAAATTGTGCTTTGGGGCCGGGTGTGGTGTTCATGCCTGTTATCCCAACATTTTGGGAGTCTGAGGCGGGCAGATCACCTGAGGTCAAGAGTTCAAGACCAGCCTGGCCAACGTGGTGAAACCCCGTCTCTACCAAAAAAACAAAATTAGCCAGGCATGGTAGCACGCGCCTATAATCCCAGCTACTCAGGAGACTAAGGCAGGAGAATCACTTCAACCCAGGAGGTAGAGGTTGCCGTGAGCCAAGATTGTGCCACTGCACTCCGGCCTGGGCAACAGAGCAAGGCTCTGTCTCAAAAAAAAAAAAAAAAAAAAAAAAAAGTGTGTTCGAAGGATTAAGCTAGAGTGTGTAAGCGTTTGAAGGAGGGGTACCTGGAGAAGGTCCACCCTGATGAGAAACTGCTGCCAAAGCCAGGTCAGAGGCAGTGAGGACCAGAAAAGGGACCAGCATGGGGAATGGAGGCAAAGGAGAAGACACAAGAGATTCAATCCACAGGAAAGACAGGGCCAGCCCATGTGCAAGAGAGATGGTCAACTCTTTGATTCGTGGTCTGCATGGTTAGCCTGGTGGAGAAGAAAGAACTCATCTCTTTCTGAGATGTGAAGGAGACATCAAAAGTGCATAAGGATATAAAGAAAATAAAGAACATCGAAGTTGGAAGAACTCAGATGGCCTTGAGTTTCTGTAAGGTCATTTGGTAAGGTAGGAGTTAAGACATTCTCTTCCAGAAACTGGACGTTCATGGAGGAGTTGGAGAAGAGTAGGGGTTTTGGTGATACATTCTGTTGGACCTTTGAGAAGAGGTTATTTTGGGTTTTTTGTTTGTTTGGCGGGGGGGGGGGTTTATTGTTTTTATTTTTTTGAGGGGTGATCTCGGCTCACTGCAACCTCCACCTCCTGGGTTCAAGTGATTCTCCTACTTCAGCCCCCTGAGTAGCTGGGACTATAGGCGTAAGCCACCATGCCGGGCTAATTTTTGTATTTTTAGTAGAAATAGGGTTTCACCACATTAGCCAGGCTGGTCTTGAACTCCTGACCTCGGGTGATCCACCCGCCTCGGCCTCCCAAAGTGCTAGGATTACAGGCGCGAGCCACTGTGCCTGGCCGAGAAGAGGTCATTTTGAAACGAGTCAAAGGTTGTCCCAGCAGCACTGAGGCAGGCAGGCCACGTCTTCCTGCAGGAATTTGGATTGTCAGCTCACCTGTATGACAACTTCCTCAGCACCACGCAGCAGCAGGGAGAGAAAGCCACGGGAGATTGATTGATGGGTTGGTTGGCAGTGTTAAAAGAAAAACTTTAGACAAATTAAATTTAACAGAGTTTAATTGAGCAAGGAATGATTCGCAAATTGGGCAACCCCCGAACCAGAATAGGGTCAGAGAGACTCTTGTGCTGCCACAGAGTTGGAGAGGATTTATGAACAGAGAAAGGAAAGTGATGCCCAGAAAATGGAAGTCAGGTGCAGACACAGCCGGATTGGTGACAGCTGGGCATTTGCCTTATTTGAGCGGTTGAACACCTGCGATTGGCTAAAACTCAGGGATTGGTACAAGAGTAGATTAATTACAGTCTGTTTACATGTCCAACTAGGTGATAGCTCACTATGTACAAAGAAACCTTTAGGCCCATCTTACAAGGAAGCAGCTCTAGGCTAAAGTTTTAACATCAGGAAGCAATGCGCTCATCCGTTCAACAGTCACCCATGGAGTTCTTGGAAAAGGCGGCCTGGGGGTGGCAGCACCATCCTGCCAAGTACATACACCAGGCTGAGGGACCCATGGCACACCTGAGAGCAGTCTTGTCTACACACCCAGGGGATGCGTAGAAAAGGAGGCAAAGGACTCCAGGGCACCACAGGAAGCACATTTGAAGGGTGGAGCAGGGGGTCCAGTGGCGGATGGCCCAGCGAGGAGCAATGAGTCCAACGGATTGAGGAAGGGGCAGTGGAGACAGCGGGGCAGGGACACCAGGATGAGTGTGCTGCGCAAAGTCACTCAGCCACGGGGCTAAATGGGGTGCAGATCCACCCTGTACCCCTGGCTGGGCTCTGGGCATGTGTGGCTTTGTCCATTCTGGCTGTTGTAACTGAATAGGTGGTGGCTTATGAACACCAGAAACTTACTTCTCACAGTCTGGGGACTGGAAATTCAAGATCAGGGTGCCAGCATGACTGGGGTCTGGTGACAGCCCACATGCTGGTTCACAGAAGGCCATTTCGTCACTGTGTTCTCACACGGCAGAAAGAGGGCCAGGGAGCTCTCTGGAGGCTCTCATATAAACTCCCTGATGATCGTTCACGACCTGGTCACCTCCCAAAAGTGATCCCTAAAACCATCCTAATACCATCACCTGGGGGGGGGGTGGATTTCAATATGTGAATTTTGGGGGGACACAAACATTCAGTCCAAAACAATATGGGTGATATGGTTTGGTCTTGTGTCCTTGCTCAAATCTCATGTGGAATTGGAGGACGGACCTGGTTGGGGGTGATTAGATCATGGCACAGATTTCCCCCTTGCTGTTCTTGTGACAGTGAGGAGTTCTCACGAGATCCGATGGTTAAAAGTGTGTGGCACTCCCCCCTTCGCCCTCTCTCACTCTCTCTCTCTGTCTGTCTCTTGCCACCATGTAAAGAAGGTGCTTGCTTCCCCTTCTCCTTCCGCCATGATTGTTAGTTTTCTGAGGCCTCCCAGCCATGCTTCCTGCACAGCCTGTGAAACTGTGAGTCAACTAAATCTCTTTTCTTCATAAATTACCCAATCTCTGTGGGTAATTAGCAGTATGAGGACGGACTATGACAATGGATCTGTGAAAACTCAGAGCATGAAGCATTTCCAGTTCACCCATCCAAAGTGGGCATGCCTTTTCTAATGTGCACAAAAGCACTAGGTTGAGCTGAAGGCCACAGTGAGAACCAGAACAGCATGGGAAAGAGCAGAGAAAATGTCAGTCTTCAAGACTCAGGGGTAGCGCAAACTGAGCAGACTTTGAGGGAAGCAGGGAAGAAAATAAAATGAGAAGCAAAGGAATTAGAATAGGAATCAGATAGCTAATCAATATATTAGGGAAACTGAAGAAAAATCGAATGGAGGCAGATAGAAAAAAGATGCGCCCTTAAGGAAGTCGCGTTCTTACTCCATGTGGGGAATACGGGGGTTGCTTCCTGCTTGTTGCCCTGAAGAGCGCCTCCTGAGGCTGCAGATCTTCTTCCCGCCATGCTTCACCCTCTGCTCTGGCAGCTCTCAGCAGTTCCAGGTCAAAGCTGTCAGCTTTAGCCACTAAGGGTAAATCTTTTCAAGCATTTGGCTCTGGTCACCCCAAACAGTAAAGCAAATCACTTTCTTGGTTCATTTCTTTTTTATTTGTGTGTGTCGTGAACATGAAATACATGATGTTGCAACAACAATATGATTGATGACTTAATGGGCTGAATTTAAATTTAAGTAATATTTCCATTAATCTAAAAGCTCTCCCTTAAAAGTCTGTGAAATTAATTTATTGGAAAAATTTTAGCATAACTCTACCAGAAAATGTCCTCTGAATAATAATGCCATAGATTTTGTAGCTTTTTCTTCCTTTCTGATCAACTCATACTTTCTTCCTGCAGATGTATTGCCAAAGATGTGACTGAAAATCTCAACACCTAAAGTTCAAAATACGTGTCTATAACCCTTGAAAACGCACAGGGGCGTTTGGAGAAAGGCAGAACACTGGAAAGATAATGTGATACACAAGAGATTGATTGGAGAAGTTTCCAAAAAGGAAAGGCAGGCCATTCCTCTCTGGCCAAGGCTTGAAGGCTGTTTGGGCACCAGAAGAGAACCATATACCTGGAATGGAGCAAGGGCAAAAAGTCACATGTCTCACCTCTGCCCATTTAAACTAATCATTCTCCCCTATAGACACATGCACATGAATGTTCACTGCAGCACTGTTCTCAGTAGCAAAGATATGGAATCAACTTAAATGCCCACCAATGACAGACTGGGTAACAAAAATGTGGTACATATACACCATGGAATACTATGCAGCCATAACAAGCATTGAGGTCATTCTTCTGCAGGAACATGGATGGAGCTGGAGGCCATCATCTTTAGCAAACTGACATAGGAACAGAAAACCAAATACCGTATGTTCTCACTTATACATGGGAGTTAAATGATGAGAACTCATGGATACAAAGAGGGGAACAACAGACTTTGGGGCCCATCAGAGAGTGGAGGGTGGGAGTAGGGAGAGGAGCAGAAAAATAACTACTGAGTACTAGGCTCAGTACCTGGGTGACGAAATAATCTGTACAACAAACCCCTGTGACAAGTTTACCTATATAAGAAACCTGCATATGTACCCTTGAAACTAAAATAAAAGTAAAAAATAAAAATAAAAATAAAATCAATAAATGTTCATTAAAGTTTATCCAGTAGCCTGGGGCTACTAGAACAAACGACCATGAACCTGGGGTCTTGAAACAAGAGAAATTTATCCTCTCACAGTTCTGGAGGCTGGAAACCTGAAATCTTGGTGCCAGCCAGGTCACACTTCCTCCGAAGGCTCTGTGGGGGATCTGCCCTTGCCTCTCATGTCACTGTGAGCCACCAACTTCTGGTGGTGCCAGGGGTTCCTGGCTGCCGGCTGCCTCCCTCCAGTCTCCACCTCCATCGTCATATGACCTTTGCTTCTGCGTGAGTGTCTCCTCCTCTCCTGTCTGTTCTAAGAACACTTGTCACTGCATTTAGGGCCCGCCTGAATCATCTAGGAAGATCTTGTCGGAAAATCATTAACTAATTACATCTGCAAAGAAAGATCCTTTTTCCGAATAAGACCATATTCACAGGATCTAGGGGTTAGGATGTGGACATATCTTTTTTGGAGGCGGGGATGGAGTCTGGCTCTGTCACCCATGCTGGAGCACAGTGGCACGATCCCAACCCACTGCAACCTCCGCCTCCTGGGTTCAAGTGATTCTCCTGCCTCAGCCTCCTATGTAACTGGGATTACAGGTGCGCATCACCACGTCTGGCTAATTTTTTTGTATTTTTAGTAGAAACAGGGTTTCACCATGTTGGCCAGGCTGGTCTTGAACTCCTGACCTCAAGTGATCTGCCCACCTCAGACTCCCATGGACATGTCTTTTGGAGGGCCACCTTTCAGCAGGAAGAAAGCACACAGAGAACCTCATCTTCTCCACCTCTCTCCAAACACATTGACATGAGAGATTAAATATCTTACACATATTTTAAAGTACACAGGCTCACTCAAAACAAGAACCCCATTATGAGCCCAAACAGATTGAGGTCAAGACCACACAGCTCTCTGGGAGTGAGGAGCAGATCAAGGCTGGCACAACCCATCCTGAAGGAGTGTACATGCCTCCTGCTCCTCGGAGCAACCAAAATCTCTCCACCAGCCAGAAACCATGAAACAGCCCCGAAAGGAAGCTGAGAGAGATGCACACAGGAGGAAACTCCAAAAACTACAAACTCTCAAACAGAAGTAACAGACGGCACAAGGAAATTCAGCTGATGGAAGAAACCCAGTGAGAGAGACCAAAGAAATAGGAGCTCATACTGCCAGGAAAAGCAGCGGAGTAACACGCATAGTGCTAGGGAAAAAGAGCTTTGCACTGAGAAGGCCACGTCCATTTGATTTCTTATTCAAGACTGAGCTGAGATTAAGGCACTTCCAGACATATGTAGACAAGAACTACTACCCATAGAAACCTTTGCTGAATGAAATGCTCAAGGACATAACTAAGCAAAAAACGAACCCCAACAGTGGGGTCAGAAATCAATAAACACTGGCAAATCCAAGTAGGAATTTAAGATTATATATACCTAAACAAAAAAGTCCTAGTGTCTACATCGATTTGCATCTAAAATTCTAGAAAAGCATATGAGATTCAAAGGTTACATTTCAAAGCGATATTAAAGAGTGGTAAATGTGTGTGTGTGTGTGTGTGTGTGTCTGTGTGTGTGTCTGTGTGTCTGTCTGTGTATTTTTCTGTAAGGGAAATCATAGCTTCCATAAGACTCTCAAAGGAGCCATGACCCCAGAAGAAAGTTAAAGGCCATTGTCCCAGTGACTCTGGGATCAGGCACAACACAGAAAAGCTCCAGGCTTTTCAGAGCCTCCCTACATCCAGGAGATACACTCCTTTTCACTCCATTTTTCTCCTGGTGTTGCACGCTCAGGGCCATCAAACTCTCAGGGGTGGAGGCTGAGCTGTGCAGGCAGAGACAGGGCCCACCCTAATATCGTGCACCTGCAACAGGGAAAATAACGATGTCTTTCAACCCAGCCAATATTAGGCTGCTCACAGCCTAAGCTCAAGCCCTAAAAGAAGCTAAAAATGAAACAAATGAGCCCAACACAAATTGTTTCATCTAGCTCTTTTCAAACAGGTGGTATGATTTGCCTTTTGAAGTAACATCATAGATGTTTTTGCCCGAAACAATTCTCAGCTTTGGTGTCCTGTAACCAGAACATGTGTATCCCAATTATGGTAAAACGAAAAGTCAGTAAATAGAGACCGAAAGGCCCTCTGGAGAACACACACTGTCTGCTTCAGGGCTTTGCAAACGCCTTTGAATCAAATGGAAAAATATTAAAACTACCAGAGCTCACCAACATCATCACCGTAGGGCGAGCTTTCTCCAGCAAGGAAGCAGCAATTCAGTAAGTTAAACTACGCAAATTACCAGTTTCATTTATTTCTCATTGAACTGATCGATTTTTTTTAATGGAACTGTAAGACATGGTAAGTTTGACACGGTAGATTATTGTTAAGCAAACATTCTCTTCCTCCTTCCACTGAGGGAGCATATACTTCTTTGGTCCTTTGAAAAAGGCTCTGCCATGAGCATAGCTTGGCCTCGTGAATTCAGTGGGCACGAGGCAGCAGGCACCTGGCATGTCATCCACTCATTCACCATGAGAAGAGCAAGACTGCAGGTGGCTGCTGCCTTAAGCTGCTCTGCCCCACCCAGCCTATGCCGGCCAGCCTGGGTGACCTGTAGCCCAGACAGTGTGAGAATAAAGCAACTGAATTTGTGGGGGCTTATTATGTCTCTTTATTACGTCTCGGTGTGTCTTACTCTGTCTCGTGTTCCCATAAAAGAATACCTAAGGCTGGGAAATTTATAAAGAAAAAAGATTTCTTTGGCTCACAATTCTGATGGTTGAAAAGTTCAAAACTGAGCATTTGCATCTGGTGAGGGTCTCAGGCTGCTTCCACTCATGACTGAAGGCAAAAGGGACCTGGTATGTGCAGAGATCACGTGATGAGAGAGAAAGCCAGAGACAGAAGGGAGAGGGACCAGGCTCTCTTTAATTAGCAGGTCCCAAGGAAACTAAGAGTGAGAACTCAGCCACAAGTGAGGGTATTATTCTATTCATGAGGGATCCACCCCCATGAGTCACCTCCCATTAGGCCCCACCTCCAACACTGGGGATCAAATTTCAACATGAGGTTTGGAGGGACAAACATCCAAACCATAGCAGGGTATCACAGGCATACTCACTTATGTGCCTTTATTGCAGATTAGAAGAGTTGCCTGGCTAAAAGAATGCCTTTGCTTCCAAGGTGGGCTACATAGAGAAACTGGGCTCTATCGCTGGCGTTATTTTAGAGTTGTATTCCTTTAGCGATAATGGAGAGACTGTCCTCTGGTTGGAGACCATACTCAGAGTCTGAAAACAAAGCTTAATGATAAACAAGAAACCTCTGCAAGCACCTAGTGCAGATGTATAGCAGATGAAGGGCACTCTCGGGACTCCAACAAGTTCTAAAACATTTAAATTGTAAAGGACCCGTTCCGTGTACTGGCTTGTAAAGTTTAAGTTCTCCTCCAGATGGTTTAAGGCTGATGTTGAGATTAAATCTATCATTCAAGATTTTTAAAATTAAAACGTAAGGCACTTAGAATGAAAATACATGTATGAAATAGATTAATATTTAAATCCATTAGTAACGGTTAGTTATTGTGGTCTGAAAACTTACATTGTATGAGAGAATAGAAAGTTGAAAATAATTGCTTTTAGGCAAAACAGAATAGAAATAACATTTGGTACCGTTCATTTATCTGAGCCCTCTTGCTAAAAAGAGCAATCACGCCCATGAAACAAGTATGTCAGAGGATTCAAGTTTATTATTGGGCCATCAAGTACAGCTGCAAGCCCATTACTATCACTACTATCACTTGGTGCCCTGCGGGCTCCACATGAGAAGAAAGCTTGTTATGATTATGAGAACACTGAGGGATTATGGGAACTCCAAGGGGTTATGAAAAACACTCAGGGATTATGGGAACACTGAGGGATTATGTGAACTCAAACGGGTTATGAAAACACTGAGGGATTATGGGAAACTCTAAGGATTATAAAACACTCAGGGATTATGGGAACCACTGAGGGATTATGTAACTCAAACGGGTTATGAAAACACTGAGGATTATGGGAACACTGAGGGATTATGGGAACACAGAGATATGGGGAAACACGGAAGAGACTATGAAAACACTTAGGGAATTATGGGAACAGTGGAGGGATTATGGGAACTCTTAAGGAGTTATGGGAACACTGAGAGATTATGGGAACTCTAAAAAGTTATGGGAACACTAAGGGGTTATGGGAACTCTAAGGGGTTATGGGAACTCTAAGGGATTATGGGAACTCTAAGGTAGTTCTCAAAGACCATGACCAAGTCTGGCTTTTAGAGGCCTCTTTAAACCCCACATATTTGGGGGCTCTAAGATGACACTTCAGGGCACAGCCACTTTTGCTGACCTCCTGTGGTATTTGTGTCCTGTGGAGCATGTGGGCCCAGGCACACGCTTCAGAGGCAGACCCACTGGGATTGGAGTACTGGCAAGTTGCTTAAACCCTCTCTGTCTGAGCTATCTCAACTGTAAAATGGAGATAATAAGCACTGCTAGTTTATAGACTTGTTATAAGGATTAAATTAATTAATGTAGATCAGTGGTTCTCAAAGTGTCATCCCTGAGTCAGCAACACCAGCATGACCTGGGAACTGGTTAAAAATGCAAATCCTCAGGCCCTGCCCCGAACCTGCTGAATCGGAAACTCTGGGGCTGGGCTGCGGCAGCCTGTATTATCACCAGCCCTCCAGGTGACTCTGATGCAGCCACACTTTGGGACACTGATGCAAATGAAGCGCTGGCTCGACACGTGCTATGCACTCAGCTCTTCATGAAGGGGCAACATCTGTCATCCGTCTTGATGGTGTTTATCACCTTTGTTATTATTAAATAGGATTCTACATGTTATTATTGTGGTTATGATGATGAGTATTATCACACAGCAGCAACCTGGGCTGCCCTGAGTGAGGCACGAAGTGGGATTCAGCTCCTGTGTTCACCTGCTCCCGGTGGATTTGGCAGAGCAACTGCTCACCACAGATTGCCCTCAGCCACGCCCTGAGGTATGTGCATCTCCCAGCTGCAAAGTTAGCATTAGTCTCCTGTCACCACTCATGCATACTGCTTTCTGAGTAAAGACAAAAATGCACTTTACTGTTAATTTCTCTGAATGCAGGCATGACACCCCTTTTCTCTTGGTCTTCCCTTGTCCCCTCCCGCTTTAGGAAGATTTTTTGGATACAGTATCTGTAAAGACTTCATTTCCAAAGCAAGCAAGACTTTTGCACAAGACTTCCTCCTAGTATCCCCAAACAGACAGCCATAGAAGGGGGCTGGCAGGTGTTCTGTCCTCAGCTGCAGGTGGGACTCCAGCTTCATTAGCTCCCAGGGTCTGCACCTGCTCCTTCCATTCATCTTTACACTAAAGAAAAGCAGCTTTCATTCTGTTTTCTTTAAAAACATGTATTTGTGAAAGTGCCTCTTTCCTCTCCCCTCTGGACATCCCCTCCTCACAGAGTCCCTGGAAAGGCCCTCAAGATTGGCTGGGTGTCCCAGCAGAGGAGAGGCTGCTAGGTGGGCCCTCTGCAAAATCCACGCCCCATGCTGCCTGGAATGAGCCCGCCCATCACCCATCACTGACGCTGGAGCAGAACAGATAACAAGCAGCAACATCACAGGCAGGGGAAATGAAGTTTTGCAGAGAAGTTTGTTTATGTGCTTTCATTCTTGCATGACATTCTGTTTATTAAAGATTTCCAAAGCACGATGTATGAAACCAGCAAGAGAAGCCGCTGTCCTGCTTGGCTACCTTCTCCCAGGGGAGCACCCTTTAGGGCAGAAGTGGCAGCTGTGCAGCTCCAATGTAGAGTCCCCCTGCACCTGTGGCCCACCCACACCTGAGGCCTACCTGCACCCATAGTCTCCCCACACCTGAGGCCCACCTGCACCCATAGTCTACCCACAGCTGAGGCCACCTGCACCCATAGTCTACCCATGCCTGAGGCCCACCTGCACCCATAGTCTACCTGCACCCATGGCCTCCCCACACTTGAGGCCACCTGCACCTATAGTCTCCCCACACCTGAGGCCCACTTGCACCCATAGCCCACCCATGTCTGGGTCCACTCGCTTCATGGGCTGCCTGTTCTTCCCGGAACTCTAGGTGTGCAGATCCAGGCAAAGAAAGTGAGGGCTACACGTGCTTCCTAGAAGCCAATTGAATTGTCAGTAAATTTCATCTCCGCTAAATGCATACACAGTTTCTCAACCTGAAGCTACAGGCTATAAACAAAAATATGTATTTTTGGCCTGGCACAGTGGCTCACACCTGTAATCCCAGAACTTTGAGAGGCCAAGGCGGGCAGATCACAAGGTCAGGAGTTCAAGATCAGCCTGGCCAATATGGTGAAACCCTGTCTCTACTAAAAACACAAAAAAATTAGCTAAGTGTGGGGGCACACCCCTGTAATCCTGGCTACTCAAGAGGCTGAGGCAGGAGAATTGCTTGAACCTGGGAGGCAGAGGTTGCAGTGAGCCGAGATTGCACCACTGGGTGACACCACTGGTGCCTGGGTGACAGAATGAGACTCCATCTCAAAAAATATATATATTTTAAACATATATATTTAAATATATACACATATATAGTATATATGTATGCATGTATATGCACATATATGCATACATACATATATGTACATGCGTGCATATATGCATATGTGCGCATATACATATATACATATATGTACATGTACATATAATGTACATATAAATTTTGCTTTTGTTATAAGTAGAAACAACAGGGAACAATTATAAAGATTTAAGCCCAGCTACTTTTTGTCCTTGAGACTGTTAAAAGCATCAGTGGGCCCCAGGCAGGGCAGAGTTCCCAGGACACCTAAAATGGGCTGGGGGCAGGAGGAAGTTTGAGAAGGCCAGTCCTCCCTTCTGTCTGCATTGCAGAGGCACGCGTTGGTGTATCCAGGGGTATTGTTCTCTTTGGAGTACAAGCTCCTCCTCTGGTGCCTCTACTAATGTTCCTGATGGCCATGCCCTCAGAGAGAGGAAAGGCTAAGTCCCTGGGGAGAAGAGCAGAGGCCTTCACAGTGATGGTTCAAATGGGGATTGTAAGAACCAGACAAAAGTGTTCCTATGAAAACACTTCTGTGGGAAATATGCAGTATTTTCATATTGATAAGCAAACAGCTAGTAAGAGAGCTCTGGTGGTTGTTTTTATAGAGTCATACTGCAGGGAGGACCCGCCCTAAGTACCTTTGCTGACTGCCTTCCACTTAACAGCTGTCCTTGCTGGCGTTAGTAAAAAACCGGCGGAATGGAAGTGAAAAGTGCTGGACCAGGCACAAACTAAGCCCAGTTCCTTTGACTGAGTCCTGAACTCAAGATGGTGGGATTTACCCTCTTTTCTTCAAGCGGGTGTGCTTTTTTAAAAAAGTTGCAGCCCGGCCAGGTGCGGTGGCTCAAGCCTGTAATTCCAGCACGTTGGGAGGCCGAGGCAGGTGGATCACGAGGTCAGGAGATGGAGACCATCCTGGCTAACACGGTGAAACCCTGTCTCTACTAAAAAATACAAAAAGCTAGCCGGGCGTGGTGGCGGGCACCTGTAGTCCCAGCTACTCGGGAGGCTGGGGCAGGAGAATGGTGTGAACCTGGGAGGTGGAGCTTGCAGTTAGCCGAGATTACACCACTGCACTCCAGCCTGGGAGACAGAGCGAGACTCCGTCTCAAAAAAAAAAAAATGTTGCAGCCCACACATTATATGAATGATCAACAGATCACTAAAGGGACTTACCTAATGGTAATATCAGGTGGGAAAAATACATATCTCCCTCCTACCTTACTCTGGAGGCATTTATGTGAGTAATGCAATATGAAAGGGAAAGAAGATGGAATCAGAGAGAAATAAAGATGATTAAGCTTGTTAAAATAAGATCCACTGAAGAAATAAATAGTGCTAGCACTAAGTGCAAATTGACATCTTTCTCAGACTCAGATATTTGCTAGAATGGTAATTCCACTATTGATCATATTTAATTATTAAAATCTTTTTCCCAAATGAAATGCAAACTGGTTTTCTAGATGACAGACTGTTATTAACTAATGCTGCTAAATAATTTTAGTGACTATCATGCATGAAAATGGAAAAACTATTTGACTTTTTATATTAAAACAATACAAGTGAGACAAAAATGCTGACAAAAGCTGATTGTAAAATATAAGATGTAGTTTCATAGTGATGTTATCCTGTGACTGAAGCTTCAAAGGGGAAGGTTCCAGATGGGAACAAGCAAACTAATGCAGGTGAAAGGCAGTGAACACAGCTGGAAGCCGGGTTTCCTTAGAGATGGTCGGCTGAGCAGGCTTGGTCCCCAGCCTCCCCTTCCGGAAATAGCACCCTGTCCTCAGCCTCCACTTGAGGAATGTCATGAGCAATAAAGATTAAAATGTGTCCTCTCCCGGAGAATGCGCATTCTAATGAAAGACAGAACTTGGCCGGGCGCGGTGGCTCAAGCCTGTAATCCCAGCACTTTGGGAGGCCGAGGCGGGTGGATCACGAGGTCAGGAGATCGAGACCCTCCTGGCTAACATGGTGAAACCCCGTCTCTACTAAACAATACAAAAAACTAGCCGGGCGAGGTGGCGGGCGCCTGTAGTCCCAGCTACTCGGGAGGCTGAGGCAGGAGAATGGCGGGAACCCGGGAGGCGGAGCTTGCAGTGAGCTGAGAACCGGCCACTGCACTCCAGCCTGGGCGACAGAGCGAGACTCCCTCTCAAAAAAAAAAAAAAAAAAAAAAAAAAAGACAGAACTCGACTCCACAGGAAGGGATCATAGAACAAGAAACTTTCAGAAACCAGAAAACCAAGGTGCTGGTGAAGTGGAAATGGCGGTTGAGGTGCGGGAGCCAGAGAAGCTTTCTGGTGAACCATCCAGAACGTCGTCTTCCCTGAGGCTCCCCTCGTGATCCCGCTGCCTTCTCTAAATTGGGGGAAGGGAAACCTTATTTTCATCTACAGGTCCAACTCGCACACACACACAGAAATGTGCCTGTGCAGACACTGATGCGATTTAACAGTAAAATGACCGTGACATCAACCAACAGGAGGCCTGAGACCTGGCTTTAAAAAGAAAACAAAGTGTGCTTTTATCATTCTGTGGTATACCCCCCAAAATGCATTTTGAAGCTTAACAGGATATACTTTGGTCTAGGACAGTCCCAGAGTCACCATAGAGGCTATCTAAAATTTTAATGTATGACTTTAAATATTCAAGGAAATCCCTACAAATCATTTTCATCAAATCTGTACATGAGTGATTCTCACCAGACCCACTAGTCACTGCGACCTTGCGCTAAGAGGCCTGTTTCTCGGTGTTTTACTCAATTAACTTCATAAGCTGAAATTCGGCTTCACAGCAACAGCATTAATGAAATGAGAGCTCGTGCCCTGGTTCAATTGGCCACTTCCTGCCTAGACATTGCAGTTTTGCATCAACCCTTTTCAGAAGCGGGTGACTCTTCAAATAATAACATGAAACCCCCATTAATGTTATTGCTTGGAGTAATGCTGCAGGGAGTGCCGGGGCCCAGGTCACTCTCTCAGCAGACCAAGTCCCTGCAAAAGAAAATGAGCGACACCAGCACACAGGGAAATGAGCGAGGAGCCGTATGCTGGCTCCTGCTGAAAAGGGATGCGAAGCTACAAAGCTGTAATCCTCAGAGTGATGGCAGAGGCTGGGGTGTCAAAGCTCGCTCGAGGTCACACCTGTGTGCTCACCTGCCCAGCCCTCTCCAGGTCTATTGCATAAGATCAGTAGCACCCCTTCAGCATCACACAGCTGCACTGAAACATGACTCCTGCATGAGGTGCCACACCAGGATGGTGTCCACGGGGACACAACACAGGTGTCGCACACGCGGGGGTCCCAGGTGGCAAGCAGCACCTCCAGGTGAACACCTCACTCACGTGTCCTGAGTGCATTTTCCCGGCTGCTGCTCTCTCTACCGGCTGCTGCTCAGGCCGCCTGCCCATCCCTGCCCCAGTGGCTTGGACAACACACTGACATTTGTAAGTAGCCTCTGCTCCACCCTTCATTAGAAACTATCTTTAATTAAAACACCACATCAGAATTCTGAGCCAATTTCATCCTGGCTCTCCTAAGTGCTTTGTACAAAACATTAACTCTGGAATCTCATTATACATTTGCAACCCCTGTGACAAACATAAATGATGATTTAGCTCTAATGTCTTCTTGAGCAAGACTTTTTTTTTTTTTTTTTTTTTTTTTTTTTTTT
>NW_016804646.1:3374401-3550243 GCF_001698545.2 Rhinopithecus bieti
TTTTTTTTTTTTTTTTTTTTTTTGAGACAGAGTCTCGCTCTGTCTCCCAGGCTGGAGTGCAGTGTCACAATCTCGGCTCACTGCAACCTTTGCCGCCAGGTTTCAAGCGTTTCTCCTGCCTCAGCCTCCCGAGTAGCTGCCATTATAGGCGCCTGCCACCGCACCTGGCTAATAGTTTTGTAGTGTTTAGTGGAGATGGGGTTTCATCATCTTGGCCAGGCTGATCTTGAATTCCTGACCTCATGATCCACCTGCCTCGGCCTCCCAAATTGCTGGAATTACAGGCATCAGCCACCGCACCCGGCCGAGCAAGTCATATTTTTAAAGGCTTGTGGATAATAGTAACTTACTGAGGAAAATGTGTAAGTGTTGGATTTAGCGTCTGTTTACTTTTTAAACCAAGAGTTGGAGTTAGTGTTGCAATGGGCTAAACAGATCGTCACAGAGCACCCATCTGACAGCTCTCGGAAGATGCTCACCTGGAAGCTAGCAACTCGCATTCAGTGCGGTTCCCTGCAAGTCAAAATCCTCCAGTACCAACAAGAGTGGGCTGGGCCGTCCTCACTCTAGTACACTGAAGGAGGCTAAGAGATCCTGAACTTTGTAGCTCTGTTGCTCACAGGGGAACCTCAAGTGATTTGCATTGTGATGTTAGGGAACATCCTTACTGGAGAGGAAATACAGATTTCTTGGGACTGCAGATGAACAAGTACTTGAAGGTTCATGGCCACAGGGTCCAAATCTTCTGCATGGCTTCTGAGCTGGGTCCATCATGGCACTGTTTGTGCCCACAGCCCTTCCCAATGGGACAGCTTTGTTTTGCACCCCGCAGTGCAATTCTCTCTGACCTTTGATGACTGGACCAAGGGTGGGCCCTTGACTTGAGCCAAGAAAGTGCAAGTCAGGGGACACAGAGCGGGGAGCAGTGAAGGCTGAAGCTGACCTGCTGTGTGGAGGCCAGGAAGGGGAGAACGAGCTATGGGAGGCATGAAGTAGCTGAGGCCGAGAGAAAACCAAATTCAGCTTGTGACAAAGCCACGAGGAGCGAAAAGATGAAGAGAGAGTGGTGGAACAGGCCCCCAAGAGAAGTGGGCGCCATGAGAAGCTCTGCTATGTTCCTAGAGAAACCAAGAGATACAATACACAAGCTTCTTAGAGCCTGCAACCGCCCCAGACCTGGTCCCAGGAGACGTGGGTTCTGTTTGGGGGTCTCATGAGATGTCAGCACCCTTGTTCCAAGTCTAGCCTCATAATTTATGACCCCACCTGGAGCGGGCGCTAGTGCTTTCCTAAGCCTTGCAAGAAAAGACAAACAGAATATTCCAGAAACACTGGGTGTCAGTGAGGATGTCTTTGATCCTTCTCAATATGGCACTGGGGCCAAGCATGGTGGCTCATGCTTGTAATCTCAGCCCTTTGGGAGGCCAAGGCAGGCAGATTGCTCGAGCTCAGGAGTTCGAGACCAGCCTGGGCAACAGAGCAAAACCCTATCTCTACAAAAAAGTTAAAAAGTTAGCCAGGCATGGTGGCATGTGCCTATAGTCCCAGCTATGCAGGAGGCTGAGGCAGGAGGATCACTTGAGCCTGGGAGGTCAAGGCTATAGGGAGCTGCAGTCACACGACTGTACTTCAGCCTGGGCAATAGAGCCAGGTTCTGTCAAATCAAAAAATAAATAAATAAGTAAATATGCCTAAATAAATAAGGTGCTAATGAAGAATAAAGACCCATTTGCAATCATAAAGCCATTTCTCCTACTGTCTTTCCCTCTCATCTAGATATCTATGCTCTGTGTGTGAGTGCAGCAGTTTCAGGAAACACTTCCTCAGAGTTGTGGCTCCACTAACCTCTGCCCAGCCTGTGCTCTGAGTCTGGGACCTCAGTGATGCCAACTAGCATCATGATTTCAGGCAAATGACCTCTGAGCCTCCCTCTGCCCTATATGAAAACGAGGAAAGCGCTCTCTCCTTGTCTGCATTATTTAGAAGTTCAAATGAGAATAACAATAGAAAGATGTATTAGTCTTTCTCCCACTGCTATAAAAGACCATCCAAGACTGGGTAATTTATAAAGGAAAGAAGTTTAATTGACTCACAGTTCTACATGGGTGGGAAGGCCTCAGGAAACTTACAATCATGGCAGAAGGCGAAGCAAACATGTCCTTCTTCACATAATGGCAGAAAGGAGAAGTGCTGAGTGAAAGGGAGAAAGCCTCACTCACCATCACAAGAATAGCAGCATGGGGGTAACTTCCCCCATGATTCAATTACCTCCCACCGGGTCCCTCCCACCAAGTCCCTCCCATGACACATGGGACACTACAATTCAAGATGAGATTTGGGTGGGGACACAGCCAAACCATATCACTCTGCCTCGGCTCCTCCCAAATCTCATGCCCTCACATTTCAAAACACAATCATACCCTTCCAACGGTCCCCCAAAGTCTTAACTCATTCCAGCATTAACCCAAAAGTCCAAGTCCAAATTCTCATCTGAGATAAGGCAACTCCCTTCTGCCTATGAGCCTGTAAAATCAAAAGCAAGTTAGTTACTTCCTAGATACAATGGGGGTACAGGCATTGGGTAAATACACCTATTCCAAATGGGAGAAATTGGCCAAAACAAAGGAACTACAGGCTCCATCCAAGTCTGAAATCCAATAGGACAATCATTAAATCTTAAAGTTACAAAATGACCTCCTTTGACTCCATGTCTCACATTTAGGTCACGCTGAGGCAAGAGGTGGGCTCCCATGGCCTTGGGCAGCTCCACCTCTGTGGCTTTGCAGGGTACAGCCCCACTCCTGGCTGCTTTCACAGGCTGGCGTTGAGTGTCTGAGGGTTCTCCAGGAACACAGTGCAAGTTGTCTGTGGATCTACCATTCTGGGGTCTGGAGGACTGTGGCCCTCTTCTCACAGCTCCAGTAGGCAGTGACCCAGTGATTCTCATATTTCTTCTTTATCAGAAATAGAAAAGAAAAAAAGGAAATTTATGGACATATATTCTGCATGCTGTTAAAGCCAGTATTAGTATTAAGTACATGTGAGATAGGTTTATAATTAAATAGTCTATTTTCTATATTGCAAAACTTTTATTTCCATTTTCATAGTATTGCTTCCTTTTCTGGTGACCATTGATCATACATAGCCCCATTAGTTACTTTGATTTGACATCTTTCAGCACCTAGCAAATTTATATTCCTAAAGACATTCCTTGATTTTGACCTATCCAATTTGTACTTCTTATTTTCCAGAAATAGAACAACCTGGTTGTCAAAAATCCTGTAAGTCAAATCACTGAAGTGATTATCTTGGTGCTCCTGTTGTGCTGTGTTGTTCATGTACCAAATATTCCTTGGAATAAGCCATTACTGATTGAAACTCAGGAATGTTTTCATCCATTAAAGATATTACTATGATAATATTTGCCATACCAAAAGGAAAAAAAATAGGTCAAAAAAACCAAAAAACAAATCAGAGATGTTTAGCTCTTTGAAGGACTTAACAGGCTAGAGAGAGACTTAGTGGCTCTAGCTCCAAAAAGCAGATCCTAGGCCAGTGGGAAGAAGACCCAGAGAGACAGTTTTCAATGAAGGTAAAGAAAGTTCAAGGTCGGGTGCGGTGGCTCACGCCTGTAATCCCAGCACTTTGGAAGGCTGAGACGGGTGGATCACCTGAGGTCAGGAGTTCGAGATCAGCCTGGCCAATGTGGTGAAACACCATCTCTATTAAAAATAGAAAAATTAGCCGAGCATGGTGGCAGGCACCTGTAGTCCCCGGTACTTGGGAGGTTGAGGCAGGAGAATTGCTTTAACCCAGGAGGCAGAGGATGCAGTAAGCCGAGATGGTGCCACTGTACTGTAGCGTGGGTGACAAGAGCAAAACTCCGTCAGAAAGAGAAAGAAAGAAAGAAAGAAAGAAAGAGAGAGAGAGAGAGAGAGAGAGAGAGAGGGAGGGAGGGAGGGAGGGAGGGAGGGAAAGAGAGAGAGAAAGAAAGAGACAGAAAGAAAGAAAGATCAATTTATAATTGGGGCTGAATATGTATTGCTTGACGAAGTCCACTCTGTGTCACTACAAAGGTTTAAGAACAAAGGGAGTGGGAGTGGCTGGTGTTCTGTCTAAAAGCTTCTACAATCCTATACTGGATGAGAGGTTAGGCCAGAGGAGACCCCTACATCCCTTCCAACTACAGAACTTTCCCCATAATGCCATCACTTGGTACATAGCCAGTGGCCACAGGCTGCCCCTATGTGTAGCTCAGGAATTCCTGCCATAAATCTTCACTGAATCCCACAGAATTGGCTGAATGGATTAGATCAAGAAAAGCTGGAGAGAAACGGTGGCTGCTGTCAATTCCACCAGAATAATAAGAGCTTAGCACCAATAATTACCTCTTTGTATTCCCACTGGGCTGCACATTTATAGCAACACACACACACACACACACACACACACACACACACACACACACAATTCCACCAGTTCCGTTTAGGACTCCAAATAAAATCTGAAAACAAGGAATAAAATTAGACCTCCGACCAACACCTGGAGCTTTAGCCTAAAAAAGCACCAAATCACCCTCACACCAGAGTTCTGCTCTGAGCCTTCACCCCGGTTGACTCCTCACAAGCCTGTCATCTGTGCTCTGAGCTCTGCCCAAGCTCGGGCCTGGCTCTGGCATCCCCCGCCATTTACCCACCTGCGCGGTTCCATGCCTGCCTCCTCAGCTCACCTGCTTACTGTAGTCCTCCCGTTTCCTTCCACTGGGTTGTTGGATCCCCATTCCATGGCAAGCCCACTTTCTACATTGGGGACAGCAAACAGGTTTCTAAGCAGAGGGTGGTCTAAAGTGAGGCCTGGGCGCTGCAGGGGGATGGATTCTGGCGGTGAGCTGGGATTCCGGGGGAAGGTGCCCTTGCAACGCGAAACACGTCCTTGTCCCGGGATGCTCCTGAGCTAGAATTCCTTCATTGGTGGCCTCCATGAGAGTACTCTCCGTCTCAAGCATGAGAAAACGGCACCAGAAGGAAAGGAAATTTTTATTCTTAAAATTTTGTATGAATTAAAGAAAGGAAAAAGCTCACAGTCATCTTGCTTTTGGTTCCAGAAAATTTGAATTTCAAGAAAAGAGGATAAAATAGGTATCTAATTTTCTCCTAGGGATGCTCTAAGAATTTTATTTTAGGTGCTACTTTTTCTTAATATCATCTTTAAAAGATACTCAGCTTTCGAAGGATCTTCCTAGCACCTGTCCATAGGCACACATCAGATAAAGCCGAGCTCGTGGTTAGGCAGAGGCTGTTCAATGAACACTAGATCAGAACAACAACAACAAAAGAATTTCTGAGCCTATAATGAAGAGAGAGTAGCAGGTTTCTCTTCTAGAAAGGCAGCACCTTGGGAACCTTTTAAAATAAAATCCCATCCATGCCTTTACTTGCTTTTCTATTCTCAACAGGGGAACCGGAACTTGAACTATAAGAAAGGAAATCTAATTTTGAAATGCTTTCTCGTGAAATACCTTTTCCCGCCCAGAGGCGTGAATGGGTATACTAGGTTACATTTTTCCTCAAAAGTATCTAATCCTTTCCACCTCTTCCTCTTCCTCCTCCTTGTCCTACTCCTCACCCTTTCTTCTCTTTCTTGACCTCCTCCTCCTCCTCTTCTTCGTTTTTTCAAATATTTTTCCCTTTTAAAAATTACTTTTTTACATATGCATACAATTTTTCTTAATAGACAAATGCTGAGGCTTTTTTGTTTTTTGGCTTTTTTGGGTTAATTTCTCCTCCCTCCTCCCTTCCCCTCTTTCCCCTCTCTGTGGAGATGGAATATTGGCTTCCCCCCAAGAGGTCCACATCCTCACCCCTGGAATTTGTGGATGTCACCTTACAAGACAGAAGACTTTACAGATGGGATTAAATTAAGGGTCTGGGTGGGGAGATGATCCTGCATTATTCCAGGGGGCTCCATGTCGTCAGCAGGGTCTTGATGAGGACCGGACAGTCAGAGTCAGACGGAAGTGTGATGGTGGGAGCGGGGGCAGGGAGGAGGGGAGAGGCCACATGCTGGCTTTGAATATGGAGGAAGAGGCCATGAGCCAAGGAGTGCAGCAGCCTCGAGATCCTGGAGAAAGCGAGGAGACATTCTGCCCCAGAGCCTCTTGAAGGAACTCAGCCCTGCACATTCACTGTAGACTTCTGACCTCCAGAACTGAAAGCATACATTTGTGTCACTTCAAGCCACTAAATGTGTGGTACTTTGGTACAGCAACCACAAGAAATGAATACACCATCTCGTAAGTCACACTATCCCTCCCCCCATAAACTATGTGTATTGTCAGGGTTACACCAGCTGTCATATCCAAAAAAAAATAATGATGGCTGAAACTCCACGGAGGTGTGCACGTTGTGCAACTAACTCAGTGCAGGTGTCTCAATGGGCAGGTGGCTCTCCTCGGCACCGTTATTCGGGGACCCAATGATGGAGGCTCTGCTGTCTGGTTTCTAGGCGTGGTCTCTAAGGCCATGCTCATCGTCACCATTTCAGCCTGGAGAAGGGATGAGCAGAAGCCCAAGAACATGAGGCAGGGATTGTGCATCACCCTTTCCCTCACATCGCATTGGAGGGAGCCAAGTCGAGGAAACACACTTAGCTATTGACGGGGTTGGGGGATGGGGAGGCCTTAGAACAGTGTTCCCACCCGGACTTCTACATCCCAGCCACCAGTTATTTGTGTACACTCCCTTCATCCACATGTAGATGGCCCTGACTGCCCTGCCCAAAGCAGACAGCTCTATGTCTAGGTCACATTCAGGAACTAGGTCAAACTCAGTGCAGAGGACATGCAGTGACTTCATCCTCCTCCTCAGGCATGGACATCACTTATGGTCTGGTGATCCATAAACTAAAAGGTAACACTGAGGCCTCCCACACATACACCTAACATGTGTTGGAGCAGACACAGGTAACTTCCGTAGAAATTCTCATGCAGAAAACGAGGAAAGAGAAACTAATGGCTGTCGCTGTTCCACAGCAACAAGGGGTCCAGCTGGGCAGGAACTGTGATAACAACTGTCCTGGCCGAGGGAATGTGCCTTGATTTGACCTCAGTTTTTCCATGTGGGAGGAAATCCCTAGTCCACTTTTTCATGTGGGAGGCCTTGTCCTCAGGAGTGTGCCCTCCTGGGGCCACAGCACTTGCACAGTCCATGTGGTGTTGGGACAAGCTTGAAACGCCCTGCATCTTCCTGAGGCTCAGATTGGCACAGATCCCTGCACACCCACTCAGCACAGGCCAAGTTTGAGGTTCCTTTGGCAATTCTCTCAGACTCTTCAGCGGCTTCTCGCGCATTTGCTTTTAGGCCACTCCATGTGCTGATAACTACAACCAATGCTTCACCTATTTGTAGTTCTTAAGTCAGCTTTGATTCTGTATTTTTTCCTTCCTTGTGCACCTGCCCTTTTCTCAGTGTAATGACAGCTGAACTGAGGCCAACTGACATAATGGGCAACACCCTTCCCACACAGGACAGGTGAGCCTCACAACTGGGGCTTAGCCCGGGAGGGTCCTTGGCTGTATCCAGGGAAGAATTAGATCTTTGATTGAACTGCACTGTAGCTTCAAAAGCTGGCTAACTAATATGCAGCGATCTCAGAGTCGGCAGCATATGGGCTATAGGCAGCTGTATTTATACCCATGTAAACCCACTTTAATTGCATGCAAATTAGGGAGTGGGTCAATGTAAAGTGAGGGGCAGGTTATGTAGAACTTTCTAGGAAAGGGGCAGTTGACTTCCAGTCATTGCCATGTAATGAGGTTCAGAAACTTTCCCGGACTTGTCGGCCATGGAAAGGGCATGAGCTTCCAGGTCACTGCCATGGCATTTGTAAACTGTCATGGTGCTGGTGGTGGTATCTTCTGCCACAGAACAGTGAGGGCAGCTGGGGATCACCTTCTTAGCCATTTGCTGGTTCCTGTCAGTTTCTTCACTTTATCCTGTGTGGACTAGGTTCTGATTTGGTCAGCAGGGTTGTGACCAGAAAACAAATCCTGCTGGTCTCCTGCCTCACTTCCACCTTTACAATAAGCTTTTCTACAAGGATGGTTCCCTCTCCTTTTTTTGCTTAGCAAGAAGCAATTTGGAAAGGTTTTGAGCAATGGGCATCATCTTATCACCTGCTGTTTGAGGTACAGAAGCAGTGGCCGTTCCATCTGGTCTGGCCCCTAAATCTCTATACTCTGTTTGCTCCACTCCACCTCTTCTTACTCACCAGGTCATTCTTTTCTGAGTTCCCTCTTTCTTTTAATATCTCGCTAAAAGCAGCCAAGAGTAGACCACACACACCCAAATTCTAGTATTTGCCAGTTGCTTTTCCTGGATCTCTGGGCTGGGTAGTCATGTGGTCCACCTTCCAAGTTCCTGCCGGAATAGTTTACAAATGTTTCAGCACAGCATACAGGCCACCAGGTCTCTTGTGATCTATTTCCCAGAATTAGTGAACCTTGAACATGTGCCTTTGACAGTTACGTCAGCAAGAAATAAACTCCTACCTAATTTGAGCCATTAGATTCCTTGGTCTCTTTTATAGCAGTTTGTGTTACCCAAACAATACAGAAATTGTTATCTGGAAGTGGAGTACACAGAAAACTTTAAAATGTGGCATGGCTTTGATGGTCAGGTTCAGATGGCTAGGAAACCAGTGTGGCCAGCTGAGTTCTGGGGACCAGTAAACATGACCATCTCCACCATGTGATGCCAAACAATCTATTAAACATTTTGAAATATTTTTACCCATGTTCATATGTAAACATATCTATGATATGCATACACTTATACATATATAATGAAGGTCTGGTTTTTTTTTAATCAAAGTGAGATCACACTATAGAGAGTTTTCTGAATCTTGCTTTTCCATACTCAACAATATCTGATAAAGATCCCTTTAATTCACCTGCTGTAATTCCAATTCATTCTTTTTGTAACTGCTGCCTAAATTTCCAAGTGGTTGTACCATAAATTATTCAATGATTTTTCTTATTCTGAAGCATTCATTAAATTTTGCCACTATGAAAAATGTTGTGATAAATATCCATGTACAAATATGCTTACGAATTGATGATCTAGTTTCCGTGGGCCCAATTCTCAAGAGTGGGACTCTTACAGTAAATAACCCATATCCATACATCCTCACAGCAACAGCCTCTCTCTTGTGCTCGCTCTCTGTCTCTCTCTCTCTCTCTGTTTCTCTCTTTTGCCAACCCTTTGATGGTTGAGAAAAAAATATCATGGGACCAGGATGCCACTATGCTCTTCCTTTGTTTCACATTTTCATGCTTTTAACTTGGCCTTTTGAATTTGATCCTTTGTGAATTGCCTCTGCAGATCTCTTACCCACTTTTTTAGTGAGGGTTTATGCCCTTCTTGTCAATTCTTCAGACTCCTCTGTTTATTATACAGTTCAAACCCCTTTCTCAATAATGCTTATATTTTTATGTGTTTCTGTTCATGTTTAACTTCTTTTCCCATACAAAACTGTCTAATTTCTACGTATTCACATGAGATTATTATTGTTTCAAAGTTGCCAGATAGGAATATCCCTCACCCCAGACTATAAATGTAGTGCCTAGTTTTTCTTGAGAGATTTGATTGTTCTTTTATTTTAAAATTTAACTTCTAATTCACCCAGAATTTCTGCTGTGTGTGATATGAGGTCTTATATATTTTATTTACTTCCATTTTCTTACAAACAGATGGCTGGCAATGACAGAATTTGTATTAAATAATCCACTCTGGCCGGGTGCGGTGGCTCACACTTGTAATCCCAGAACTTTGGGAGGCCGAGGTGGGTGGATCACAAGGTCAGGAGATCGAGACCATCCTGGTTAACATGGTGAAACCCCGTCTCTGCTAAAAATACAAAAAAAGTAGCCAGGCATGGTGGTGGTGCCTGTAGTCCCAGTTACTTGGGAGGCTGAGGCAGGAGAATAGCATGAACCTGGGAGATGGAGCTTGCAGTGAGCCAAGATCGTACCACTGCACTCCAGCCTGGGCGACAGAGCGAGACTCCGTGTCTAAAAAAAAAAAGAAAAATCCACTCTGCCCACTGAATTAAAATAGTACTTTGTCACATATTAAATGCTTATATAATTGAGATCTATTTCTGGACACTCTAGCTGTTTCACTGATACAGTGTCTGTTCTTATGCAGTTCCCACTCTGATTTGAATACAGTGATTTGCTAATTTCACTAGTTGTTAGGTCAAGTCCTCTCTTACTTTTCTTTCTCTTAAACATTTTCACGCATATATCTCTTTCATATGAACGTTAAGTTCACTCTCCTCAAAAAATCTTTAGGGAAGTTTTCTTGAATTATAGTTTTAAACATCTGTTCTATTTCATTGTTTTACTTCTTTGGGCATGTCAATTATACAAATGTTGGATCTCTCTTGCTTATATTTAGTCTATCCTTTTTTTCTTGGATCCTTTTAATCTATGCTTCCCCATTTTCTTGACTTTTCTTATTTCTATCTGTTCTGTCCCTTACTCTTATTTCCACGATATTTAGTCTCCCTTGTGCACTTTGCAGTATGAAATGATTTTGCATTTTTCTTCAGATTTTTTCCAGAGTTCCAGTCATCTCTTCTCTGAATTTTTTTCAATGCTATTTCTCATGATGTTCTTCCAGAGTTGCAGTTGCTTTACAGGATGTTTTTTCTTTAAAAATTCATTTTGGAATGTTATATGTCAATTATCCTCTTTTTGTGAATTCGTTGCTTTTTTGGTGTTGATTTTCTTCCCTTCTGCCAAGAAGCTTTAATTTTCTTTTTCTTACAGTATCTACAGATGCAGAATTTTTTACTTGTAAAATTCATATTTTTGTGAGTTGGATTTTACTCTGCTGGCTCTTAATAGGAGAATATGAATTTGCTACAGGGCTACTATTCTTGGTCTCTCAGTTAAAGAGTTACTTCATTTGTTGCTAGAATGACAATTTTGTTAGTCTAAGGACCCTTGGCTCCATGCAGTTTCCACACTTTTTTCTTCCTTCTCCCCTAGTACTCATCTGCTGTTCATTCTCAGACCTGCCAGCAGAATTTCCATTCAAGTTGGTGTCTTCTTCTGGGATAAATATTTGCTGATATTTTCTGGGTTGTGTCTCCCTTAGGCCTCTGGGAATACCTACTTATTTTCTGCCCCCACCATAATGGCTATCTGTATTGATTATTTCTGGCAGTGGTGTTTTGTTTTGTTTTGTTTTTACCCAAAATTTACTGATGTTATGGAGTTTGCAGGTTTCCTCTATCTTCCAGTCTTTCAGAAAGGTGTATACTACTAGTATTTTCATACATTTTCCTTATTTCTCTGTATGGTTTTAGGAGGAGAAACATGAAGATGTGGCTGCCACCACATTCCCACCAGAACCTAGCTCTGTCATTTGGCCTTTCTTGTTTTGTAATATAAATATCCAAAATTATAACTTACACTCTATTTACAGCTTTCATTATTGCATACACATTTTAATATACAGTACTTCTGCTACCAATCAGTTCAAAATAGGTTTAATTTTCATTATGGTTCCTTATTTGACCCATGACTTCAGTAGTGTGTTTGTTTTTTAGTTTCCCAACTTATGAGGGATTTCTAGTAATACATCTGTTAGTAATTTTTAGCTTAATTGGACTATGGACAGAGAACACAGTCTAAATTATTTCAGTCCTTTTGAAGACTTGCTTTGACAGTGTAAAGTTAATGTGTATCTAGCAGTTGTTGAGCAGTGCTCTAAACAGGTAATATAGGTCAATAGCTTTAATCATATTGTGTAAATATTCTGTCGTCTCTTTTTAATCACTATTTGCGTACATGTTTTATTAATTATTGGAAAATTACATTAAAATTTCTCACACTGAAAGTGGTTTGGCCTAATTCTCCTTATCGTTATGATAATTTTTTGTTTTATGTAGCTGCCTCAAATTTTAAAGTAGTTAAATGCTGACAAACTTTCTACCATTATCTCGAGTAACTTTTTGTCTTAATTCCATCTTAATGTAGAAATTCTGCTTTCTTTTGCTTATAATTTTGCTGGTAATTTTTTCCGTCCTCTAACTTTCAATCTTTTTATATATTGGTCTTTTGGATTTTTTTTTTTTTTTTTTTTTTTTTTTTTTTTTTTTTTTTGAGATGGAGTCTGTCTCTGTCGCCCAGGCTGGAGTGCAGTGGTGTGATCTCGGCTCACTGCAACCTCTACCTCCCAGGTTCAAGTGCTTCTCCTGCCTCAGCCTCCCAAGTAGCTGGGATTACAGGTGTGCACCACTATACCCAGCTAATTTTTGTATTTTTAGTAGAGACAGGGTTTCACCATGTTGACCAGGCTGGTCTTGAATTGACCTCAAGTGATCTGCCCACTTCGGCCTCCCGACATGCTGGAATTACAAGCATGAGCCACTGTGCCTGGCCTGGATTTGTTTCTTATGAACAACAGATAGTTAGATTTTTTAAAAGTCCAGTTTAAGTTTTTTGTGTTTTATCTAGAGTTTTTAGTTCACTTAAATTTATTATAACTGATATGTTTGCATTTATATGTACTACCTTATTTTGCGCTTATTTTTTCTGCCTTTTTATTTCTCTCTAATTTTTTGTCTTATTTGGATTGATGAAAATTTTTCTCATCCTATTTTTTTCTTTCCTCAAGAATGGACGTTATACACTGTAACTATTCTAATTGTGGTTGACTTATCAAGTCCTATCATGTTTACGGAATAAACACAAATCCTCTTTGGAGAAATCCTGTTATCCTGTTCCCAGGAAACACAAGAACTTATCATTAGAGGTGTTCATAAATAGTCCAGTGCTCTTCCTTTTGGTCTTATGGTAGGATTGTCCTTCCTCACCCCGATGCCTTGAATTTAGATATGGCCATGTGACATGCTTTGGCCAATAGGAGGTGAAGGGGGTCATATGTGTTTAAGAGCCAGTGAATTAATTTATCTTATTCTTTTCCCTTTGCCATGATGTGCTTGGAAAGATGTGTTGAGAGGAATACTCTGTCACCCTGCGTCGTTGAGGGTTGTTTGATTACATGAGCACTGTGGCAACCTGCATGGGCCATGCAGTACAAGGGAAAATAAAGCTTCCCTGTGTTCAGCCACTGACACTTCAGGACTGCTTCTTACTGGAGAATAAACCAGCTTAATCTGAATGATTCAATATCTTAATTCCATTCCCCTCTGTCTAATGTATGCATAATAATATCCCCTCTGTATAATGTATTGGGTATTTAATTTTATCTTGCTTTTGGTAAACCCCCAAATATTATTTATATGACCAAAATGTATTTACAACTGTTTGTGATCTTTACTTCTGTTTGCACATCAGGTGTTTCATCAAGGATCACTTGTCTGAGCAACATTATTTTTTTAACATGGTTCTATTAGCAAGCTGTCTTACTTTTGGTTAATCTGAAAATGTATTTTGCACTTATTCTTGAAATAGTTTGGTTGATTATAAAATTTAGTTTGATAGTCCAGATGTGGATTTCCCTTTATTCACTGATCTTCTTGAAACCATAATTTGGTGTTTTTCATTAGTTCTGGAAACTTCTCAGTCACTATCTACTTACTGGCTTTACCTAATGATTTCTCTTTTTCTTTCTGGAACCCTGACTATGTGTATATTGGAAGTCAGTCTATCCTTATATTTTTAAATCTCTCATTCATGTTGTCTACCTATTTATCTGTGCTACATCTGGACATTTCTCTTTAGCTGTATCTAATCTTCCACAAAGCCCATACATTGGGATTTTCCTTTCAATTCTTACATTTGTCATTAATAGACATTCTGTTTGCCTGTTATTTTTATGTGGTTGGTTATTTTTTATAGCTTCTTGTTCTCCATACATGTTTTCAAGTTTGTCTTTTATTTCATTAAATTTATTAAACACAGTAATTTTATATCAGTGTCTGATACTTCTCATAACTGAAGTCTTTGTGACTCTACTTCTGCTGAATCTATATATCTGCTTCTGTATCTATATCTGTATCTGTATCTGTAGTCATATCCACACACATTCTAGTTTTCACTCATGGTGCCTTATTTCCTTGTTGTTTGTTGATTCACTCTGATTGCCAGATGCCACTTGTCCTGGAACTGTATTTGTTAATATATTCCAAGGCCTGGGATGAAGAAGGATTTTTTTTTCCAGAGCAGATCTGTGTTTGTTTCTGAAAGGTGCTAGTAGCATACCTCTTTAAACTAAATCTTTGGCTTGAGATTATTTTTTAGTCCAGCAAGGTGGTTTGAATTCTGGAACAAATTGGTGTAAAGGCAGCTGTGGTTAAACTGTTCAATGTTAGCTTTCTTTTTTCTCTCTCTACCATTCGGACTGAAGGCTGCAAACAGGCACTTTCCTGGCAGTCCTTTGTGTGTCTTTGTGGATGGGCAAGTCCCTTCTAATTTGCCCTTATTCTGAGGAGTCCCAGCACTATGGGGTGAAGGCCTCTTACTGGAACCCCACCACGGGTAGACCCCAGGTATTGGCTCCTGTATTCCACACCTCAAAAAATGATAAAAATGGAAGCTCATGCCACACAGGTTGGCTAATACCTCCTTAGCAAAAACCAGTCTCAGTACTATGGTTATTGCTCTGCGTTCATGACTTCATCTGAATTTTTAGCCAGAGGATTTCTTACTCTCTTGCTCTTTTGTTAATGCTTTTTAGAAAACTGACAATATATTTTATCCAACAAAACTGACAGTATATTTTATCCAATATTTTTTGCTGTTTTCAATGGGAACATATTCTGAGTACTCAGTGTGCCATGTTACTCTAAATAGAAGCCACACATTCACTTTTAGAACAAACACTTGTTAATGATCTTCGGAGTGTCAGAACCTATTCTGAGGGCTGAGACATGAAGAAGAATAACCCGCAGCTCCCATCTCCAAGACGTCATAAGAAAGTAGGGGAGAGAGACATGAGAACAGGCAGCAGTGGAGAAAGCAAAGTGCTGTGAACATTCCCAGAGTGCTTCATTAGAGCCACGAGGTACCTGAAGAGGCAACTAACCCATGTAGCAGTTCAGACAAGACTTTCTAATTAAGTGCCGAAAAACAAGAATCAGTTAGGCAGGCAAAAGGAAGGAGCAAACAGTGGTCTTCGGAGAAATGAGGTGACATGCTGAAAGCATGGGGGGAGAAAATAACGTTTGTGGCCGGGCGGGCTCACACCTGTAATCCCAGCACTTTGGGAGGCCGAGGTGGGCAGATCACGAGGTCAGGAGTTCGAGACCAGCCTGACCAATGTGGTGAAACTCCATGTGTACTTAAAAAAACCAAAAATTAGCTGGGCGTAGTGGCCCGCACCTGTAATCCCAGCTACTGGGGAGGCTGAGGCAGGAGAATCGCTTGAACCCAGGAGGTGGAGGTTGCAGTGAGCCGAGATTGTGCCACTGCACTCCAGCCTCGGTGACAGAGTGAGACTCCATCTCCAAAAAAAAAAAAAAAAAAAAATTCTTTAACAAATTATTAGAATTGATATGTGGAAAGGATTCTGTTTAACCTACCTAAGAAAATATCAGCCTGGCCAACAATGTTGAAACCCCATCTCTACTAAACATACAAAAATTAGCCGGGCGACGTGGCGGGCGCCTGTAGTCCCAGTTACTCGGGAGACTGAGGCAGGAGAATGGCGTGAACCCAAGGCGGAGCTTGCAGTGAGCCCAGATCGCGCCACTGCACTCCAGCCTGGGCGACAGCGAGACTTCGGCTCCAACTCAGAAAAAAAAAAAAAAAAAAGTTTGAGCAACAATCATTCAAACAGGACTCGAGCTTAGAGGGTGAATGGTAGGGTAGATGGGGAGAGATGAGGATGGAGAGACACGCAGGGAAGATGTTGAGGCGTTGCCGGGATTCTCCGGTAAAACGGCCATGTCTCTGGTTGATTGAAGCCCTCCAAGAGTATGTTTTGGGGGGCAATGATAGGAACAGTTGGTCTCTGTGGAGTGCTTTTGTTTTGTCGCGGTCATTTGGAGAAAAGCACATCATCATATAAAGGGAGGGCGTCTGGGGAGAGGTGCAGGAGAGGAGCGGCTGGAGAAGTTGGAATAGAGGGGGCTATAGAGGGGATGGGTAGACAAGGCGCCGCTGAAGGGAAAAAGAGTGTGTCCCCAGGGACCAGCTGGACTAATGCTGCTTCAAGCACAGGTGGGCACATTCAGTACCAACGTTTGTCCCCGAAGGGGGTGGGGAATGGCATGTTGGGCCTTGCAGGAAGCAGGATCATCCAAAAAACAGGCCCTTTCTAGGCTCCAGACTCAAAAGGAAAGCAGAGACGGGAGTGGGAAGGCCCAGGCGTGAGCCCTGGTGAGTCTGGCAGGGACTCCACCACGCGGAGCAGCAGCTGAGGCTGCAGGAAGTAGAGCCCCGGGGGCTGCGGTGATTCCAGGCTGCGCTGGCGGAGAAGAGGGAAGCTCAGAGACCAACAGCAGGAAAAACCACGGTGTGTCCAGAGTTGGTTCCTGCCAGTGGGTTCATGGTCTGGCTGACGTGAAGAATGGAGCCACGGATCTTCCCGGTGAGTGCTACAGCTCTTAAAGATGGCAGGGACCCAAAGAGTAGGGGGCAGCAACGTTTATTGTGAAGAGCAAAAAGACAAAGCTTCCACTGCCTGGAAGAGGAGCTGAGCAGGTTGCCGCGGCTGGCTGAGGTGACCAGCGTTTATTCCCACATTGTCCCCGCCCATGTTCCATTTCCAACCTATCAGAGTGCCCCTTTTTTTCAATCCTCCCTGCGATTGGCTACTTTTATAATCCTGCTGATTGGTGTGTTTTACAGAGCACCGATTGGTGTGTTTTATGCTGATCGGTGCATTTTATGCTGATTGGTGTGTTTCACAATCCTCTTGTAAGACAGGGAGGTTCTTGATTGGTGCCTTTTCAATCCTCTTGTAAGACAGAAAAGTTCCCCAAGTCCCCACTCCACCCAGAAAGTCCAGTTGGCCTCACCTCTCAACAGGGCAGAGAGAGGGCAGCTGGGACGGGGCGGGAGGCAAGGCTGACTTCCAGGGTTCCACCTTGGCCAGCGAATGGAAGGTGAAGGAGGAAATAGCGGAGAGGAAGGGAGCCTAGATGGAGAGACAGCTCAGTGCTGGGCTTGTTGGGTTCAAGCAATTTTGGAGCTTTGAGGGCACACCCACTATAGGGGAGGAGAAGATATTAAATTAAATTCTAAATTGTGGCAAGAATCTCACATGGAAACAGCCTCTGGTGACGCACCTGGTAATTGTGACTGTAGTGATCTCTTTTCCAGCCTACGTCCATGTCCGCTTCAGACTGAAGCTCATTCCTTTCTTGTCCCTGAGGTTTCTTCATGACCAGGGAGGAAGCAGTCCTTTAACTTCATGAATGCTTTTAAACCCTGGGTCATGCAAAGCCTTCCTAAGATCCTGAGTAAAACATGAGGTTGCCCGGCACAATTCTGTGGCTGACTTTCAATAGTTTTCCCAGCTTTATTCTCAACTCAATTGTATTATTCTAGTCAGCTGACCTATGGCATCACTATCACACCTCCATTATTTTAGAGCTGGGATTTCCAACCTCAGCACGTCATTCATCTGAGCAACTTCCACCGTGGTTTCCTGTCCATACAAGCGGCCCTCCTCCACACCGCAATTCCACTCTCGTGCCAATTCTTCTTTTAGAGTCAGGAGCCCAGAAAGCTTCTACCATGCCAATTACAAGTCTCTTTGTGACAAGCATTCTAATCTACTCAAAAAAAAATACGTATTTATAGCATTTGTTCAACTAAAAAAGTATACTATATAAAGCCCAAGAATGTAAGAGTTTAAGTGTAAAAAAAACTGACATCAGCAATTTTACCTCCTCCTTATTTTCCTCCAGCTACCCAGTTAGGAGGATTGTTTTCTTGGTCTATTCATCTTCCCAGTCTTCTCACTGAATTATCCTCTGACTCTCCTAGGGACCAAATCTCAATTCTTGTCTTCTGTTCATCCTTACTCCTTGGCTTTCTCCTCATCCTTACTCCTTTCTCTTCTTTTAAAGAAGCAGGCCTACGTAAAATTCCAGGGAGTATTATTGTTATTACTACATTTTCTGTCACATTCTTCAGACGGGCTAGACTCCTTGCAAAGCAAAATTGTGGGCACACAGGCAACCGAAGACCTAATCTGCTCAACAGGGTCATGGTGCCCTGTGTGCGGTCACCCTGGAACCAAGTCAACGGTGCTTTCAAAGACTACAGCCAGCCTCTGTCTGCATCCCGGCCTGCGCCCGGGGGAAATAGTAAAGCAATAGGTACCTTACAATAGGGGGTGAGGAAAAGCCCACCCAGCAGGTGGCATTCAGGTGAGATTGCTTACTCTACATGCCCTCAATTTGAAGGGGCAAGTGGCCCACCAAGCCTTCTAAGTCATCGCGTGCATTTCTCAAAAGAGGGCTCTCTGTGGGTTGCACACCAGTGTGACCGTAGAGAATAAGGGTGGCGCCAGTCACCTCCTGAGAGAGCGATGAATGTGTCCTTGTGAACCGATCAAGGCTCTCCCTTGCAGGTGGCCTGACTCAAGGGCTTTGCAGGAGACAGGGACACAAGAAGAAACTTTCAGCAAGTTTTACCATCAGGGATAAAGGACATTAGGACCCGCCGGTCACTGCAAGTCATGCCAGCGGAAGCTTGACCCGAGGGGCCAGGGCGCACAGACACAGCTGTGCTCTAAGAGTTTAAACAGCATTTTGGCAGATGTTTCTTGGTGATCAGTTGGAGTCTTTGGCACGAGGCTGGCATCTGGCGTGTTTCCTGTTCATTACTGATGAAATTGTCTAACGTGTCTGTGTCTCATCCGAACACAACAGAAAAAAAATGCCTAGGAATAAACACCCTAATCTAACCCTTGGAGGAATGTGTAGGTATTGTTTATCTTTGAAATAAATATTCAGGTCACATAAACTGCAGTTCAATGTACAAAGCAGAATTTAATATGAGGACATATAATGTTTAAATATCTTTGCATAGTAGTGACTTTTTAGGTAATCACTATTTTATATGCCTGTTACATTTGTGGTAGGAGTTTAGCTAGATTTTATTTGAAAACTACAGCTTACTTATAAAGTACACACATTATTTTAATCATGTACAAAAATGTGTAAAACATGTTACTATGTAACATGGGCATCCCAAAGTAGGTGAGTTTCTTAAGAAGCCACATGAAATCTTTGCAAGGCTATAAAGAGGTCGGGAAATGATTCACTTCCCAATGACTCCATGTGGATTAAATACACTTTTTTTTTTTTTTTTTTTTAGACAGTGTCTCACTCTGTCACCCAGGCTGGAGTGTAGTGGCATGATGTTGGCCCACTGCAACCTCCGCCTCCTGGGTTCAAGCAATTCTCCTGCCTCAGCCTCCTCAGTAGCTGGGATTACAGGTGCACGCTGCCATGCCTAGCTAATTTTTGTATTTTTAGTAGAGACAGGGTTTCACCATGTTGGCCAGGCTGCTCTCAAACTCCTGGCCTCAAGTGATCCACCCACCTCAGTCTCCCAAAGTGCTGGGATTACAGGCGTGAGCCGCCGTGCCTGGCCTAAACACACATTCTGAATTTAGCAACAGGAAACAATTGAGGAAAATAATGACACATACTCACTGAACACACACCAGTTCCAGGCAATTTGCTGAGAGATTTACGTTAGTTAGCTCAGTTGACTCTCTTAGGAGCGCTGTGACGTAGGTACTTTACCCCCATTGTCTAGATGAGAGACCTGAGGTTTCAGGTTGAAGTTACCTGTCTAAAATCCCGAGTGAGAAAGCAGTCATATTCCAGAGAGCCTACATTATGCCGACAGAGAAATATGGCTCCATGAGAAAGATTTATGCAGCACCTTAAAATATGCACCTTTCTAATTGGAAATTCTGAGTATTTCACAAGTACAAGTACTTTCTCACCTCTTCAAAAGTATTAATTTTTTTGGAATAATGATAAAAGCTCAAACCTGTTCTGCTGAACAGGAGAAAGGGCAGCCAGGGGGGCACAGAGGGAAAGCCCCCCCTTTCTGTCTCTACTCCTCATGGTTAAAATGTTACTATTTGGCCACGCTGGCCTCCAGACATGACTGTGGCCAGGCACAGAATGGGGTTTCACACTAGGGTAAACCCTCAGATCTTCAAGGTCTATTCCCAGGTCCTGCCAGGCAGGTCTGGGGCTTGGAGTGTGGGAGCCACTGCTCTGTGGGCTGCTGCCTAGACGGCAAGCTCCTGTTTGTTTGTTTTTTTGAGGCGGAGTCTTGCTCTGTCGCCCAGGCTGGAGTGTAGTGGTGTGATCTCGGCTCACTGCAACCTCTGCCTCCCAGGTTCAGGCAATTCTCTTGCCTCAGCCTTCCAAGTAGCTGGGATTACAGGCGTCCACCACCACATCTGATTAATTTTTGCATTTTTAATAGAGATGGGCTTTTGCCACGTTGACCAGGCTAGTCTTGAACTCCTGGCCTCAAGTGAGGCCGGGTCTCCCAAAGTGCTTGGGATGACAGGCGTGAGCCACCATGCCTGGCCTGAATGTCTCGTTATTTAAAAGTGTGTTGGGGTGGTGGTGGGCCTTACTCCTAATAGTTAAAATCACACACTGATGGCCAAAAAGCACACTATCAGGAATGATTTAGGAATTGAGAACTCAAGAAGTTAACTTCAAGTACTTCTCCCCTTCCTAGGTAGAGGAGAAAACCGAACATCAAATATAGACAGATAAGATTCTAAGTCATGGTACAAACCTCCCCAAAGGAACTGTGAGGATCAACTTTTCTTAAAGATCCTAGCTTCCCCGTTTGCTAGCGCTTCTGAGTGATAACCGAGACTGTCGTTACCAGGAGAGCACATGCAGTAAAGTCATCGACGTCATCAGCGCAATTTCTCACTAGACGCCTGGTGCTGAGCGATGCACCTTCAGTCTACGCTGTGCACCTCTTTATTACTGAAAGGTGGTTAAAGCTACATTACAATAGTCCCCCCTTATTCACATTTCCCTTTCTGAAGTTTCGGTTACCTATGGTCAACTATGTTAGAAAACTATTAAATGGACAGTTCCAAAAATAAACATTTCTTAAGTTTCACATTTCAAACTATTCTTAGTGTGATGAAACCTTGCACCATTCCGCCTGGGACATGAGTCATCCCTCCGTCCAGCATATCCTTGCTGTAGACACCGCCCTGGCCCCTGATAGTCACTTGGCAGCCGTCTTAGTGATCAGATTGACTTCCTGTGTTCAAGTCATCCTTATTTCACTTAATAATGGCCCCAAAGTGCAAGAGCAGTGATGCTTGCAACTTAGAACAAAGAGATTCTAAGTGCTGCCTTCAAGTGAAAAAGTGAAAGCTTATCATAGGTACAAATATGTAAGAAAAAACATTGCCAGGCGTGTTTGCTTACGCTTGTAATTCCAGCACTTTGGGAGGCTGAGGCAGGTGGATCACTTGAGGCCAGGTGTTCGAGACCAGCCTGACCGACAAAGTGAAACCCTGTCTGTATTAAAAATACAAAAAATTAGCTGGGTGTGGTGGCGCGTGCCTATAATCCCAGCTATTTGGGGGTCTGAGGCCGGAGAGTTGCTTGAATTCGGAAGGTGGAGGTTGCAGTGAGCCGAGATTGCGCCAGGAGTGAGATTCTGTCTCAGAATAAAAGAAAGAAAACAGAAAAAAACATAATGTAATCAGGTTCTGTGTTATCTGTGGTTTCAGTCATCCACCGGGGGTCTGAAAATGTATCCCCCATTTATAGGCAGGGACCACTGTATTTCAATTCTCTCAGTCCTAATCTTAGTCTATACTTTTCAAAGATTTATCAATGAAAGCAAGTCAAGATCAATTGATTTTTGTTGTTGTTAAAACAACTGTAGGACTCCCACTAGGCCCGAAAACTTTTTAAGGCAAAAATTATGAGACACATGTTTGGTAGTGTGCTTTTTTAGTATTCTGTAAGTAATTTCAAATATTAGCAGTAAGGTAATTTTAAAATTTTGTTTTAGAGAACAGGCATTTGTATTCCCTAGTAATTATTGTTATGAATGATTTTTGGGTTAAATAAACCAAAGTTTGTGGTCTAGGCCTCAATTTAGATGTGATATAGTGTTCTAATAGTAGGAATTTCAGTTATGTTTAGATAGCCAGCTACACTATTTGGAGAAACCCACGTTGGATGTAAGAGATTTTAAAGTGCACAGGCCCAGCGAAGTCACAGTTGTGTGATGGAAGCATTAGTATGAATGCCTCCACTAGGACTAAATTCGTCAGTCAACAGAACATTGAATAGAGTGAAAGAACCCTCCTGATTACTATGCTGGGTCATATAATCCATGGGGAACTAAATTCTGTGGGAAGAGAATCAGATAATGCTAGCTTCAAATAAACCGAAATCCCACAAAATTCAATGGTAAATCAGGTTACTGGGGGGGAAAGAAAACCTAGTTATTTCAGCATCATTGATACCAAGTGGAAATCACCAATCAACAATCCATATCCCTTCAAAAGGAGATTTGTAGTAGGTAGGGATCAAATAATTAGTTGACCCAAATAGTCCTTCAAATACCTGAAAATGTGAACATTACCATGTCAAAGGAAGAAAAAAACACTCGTCTTACTACACTCAGAATGTTCTAAATCTTCAGTACTCTATAGCTTTCTCATCAACGTGCACAGTGGTGTAAAATGATTTTCCAGAGGTCAACTCTTGAGAAAATGTCCTACTGCTATGAGTCATTAAGTGGGTGAACGATGATTTATGAATGGAACTTACATGTTGGATACCAAGAAGACTAAAACTCACATCTTGTAGACAGTACCTTATGTTTTCATGGAAAAAAAGATACAGATTAGCATCACTTCCTATTCACTAAAATGGTTCGAAATTTTAAGTAATGAAATAATGTGACATTTGTCATATTGTTCTATACAGAAATGGGTAACAATTCCAGTTTTACCATTATATTCAACTTCAGTGCAGTCACCTCTGATGCTACCTTTCCACAGATTGGCAGGGGTCCTGCTCTGCCCATTCCCCAGCCCTGGCATGAAGGGTATGGATTCCAAATGCATCTGAAATGTTCAGTCTGCTGCTAGGCCCTGAACAGCTGCCTCCCGTTACGAGTGGCCTCATCAGCTGACCCCAGCCACCCATTCAAATACTATTTTGCGAGTGTACCATGATTAGAAAACCTTTGGGAAGCCCTCTTCCGGGGAGCCCACCTGACCCCAATTTTGGCAGGAGCCAGCACTCTCAATGTACCCTTTTCTTCTCCTTACCTTTCTCCTTTGTAGAGAAAAAGAATGGAAATGGCATTTGGGAGGGTCATAAAATGATGGAGGGAATTTTGTCAGTTGTGCAGGAGTTTGGCGGAAAGCACGAAGATGAATGGACTTGGGACCAGGGGTGGGAATGTGGGTGAGGCCCTCGCAGTAATTGACAGGAAGTGACGGAAGTGCAGGCAGGCCCATCACTCGTCGCTCACTCAGATGCTATTTATCAGGCACCCCTCCCATGCCAAGCACATTTGAGAGAGGGGAAGAGCGAGCTCTCACTTTACCCTGCAGAGGCTAGACACATTCTGTACGACCTCCAAAATAGTGCAATTCCAAAAGACACATTTTTGGAAAGGTGCCTTTTGAGACAGAGGCTCCCTTTGTCGCCCAGGCTGGACAGATCTGCAGTGGCGTGATCTCAGCTCACTGCAACCTCCGCTTCCTGGGTTCAAGCAATTCTCTGCCTCAGCCTCCCGAGTAGCTGGGATTACAGGTGTCAACAACATGCTTGGCTAATTTTTGTATTTTTAGTAGAGGTGGGGTTTCACCATCTTGGCCAGGCTGGTCTTGAACTCCTGACCTCGTGATCCACCCACCTCGGACTCCCAAAGTGCTGGGATTACAGGTGTGAGCCACCATGCCCAGCTGGAAAGGTGCCTTTTTGTTTGCAGTGTTTTTTCTCTTTCTTTTAGCAAATACTGCCTGAAACAGTTATAAAGTGTGGAGGTGGCAGTACAATAGAGAGCCACATGTTAATGAAGCTAGAGCCCAGGGAGAAAACCATGCCTTTCTGTGTAGATGGTTCTGCTCAGAGGATGCCAACTCTCAGCACGTGGCAAGGGTTTGATACAAGAGATCCTATTCCCAGTTTGTCAACCACATATATGAACTTAGGATTATCATTTCCCGATGTATCTCTCTGGGCATCTGATTTCTCATTTGTAATCAATAGAGTGTTAGTTCTTATGATCAACAAAACTGCTTTCACTTCTAAGGGCTTTTGATCAAATTTTAAAATTCTACATCTTTTAATTTTGGATGCTTACAAAAAGATCCTGGGTTATCTCTCAGATATGGAAACTGGAATAAACCATTTTCTATACCCTGCTTCTCCCACAATAACTTAATATAGATATATGCTTAAAGTGAATATCAAAGACAGTCTTGAAGATTAAAATATGAGTAAGGAGTACAGTTTCAGTTTCACTTTTGCAGATGGAAGAGCTGATAATGGGACAGGTAGCGCTGGCACGGCCTTGAGAAGATGCATGAACCAGCTGTGGTGCACTTTAGAACCTGTGAGTGACTTGCTGCCCTCACCAGCCTTCCAGCCAGTCAATTGGCTTCTAAACCAATTTCAGGGCTAAGTCTATCAGTTGACTTGACGATTCTCTAGGGACAGGTAAGAAACGGGATATAGTGGCATTTATTCACTCAACAAATATTTATTGAGCACTTCCATTCCAATTGCAATTAAACATTAGTGATATGAAACTCAAGGAAAAACACCATGACGCTCCCACCTTCAGGGGCACTCTGTAATGAACAAAAGGACGAACAGTCTGAAGGAAGAGGAATGTTATCCTAAATTTATATAGACTGCAAAGATTAAGTGCAAAGCTACTATTTTTAGATAAAATCCTTCTCAGACAAGACCATAGTACAAGGGTTAAAGGACAGTGGTTGAATTTCAATGTTAAATGGTATCTCATGAGAATATGAAAGACTTTGAGACTGGTAAAGGCGTTTGTACGAGGACTATGAGGATTTTACCCTTAGGGATACATCACACTAGGATTTGGCTTTGGATCCAAAGAAAGCCCCCAGGAAGGCCTAGAGGGAGAGGTGCCAGGGCTGGAGAAATGCCTTTCTCAGCAGCAGCCAAAGGTGGGTGAAAATAAATGGTAATTCCTCCTGGTAACCCAACAGCCAAAACATAGTGGCTTTCAAAAAATACTTTTGGAAAGTCATAGATCAATAGGATATGATATCAAGGAATAAGATTACTTCAAATATGGCTATACCAAGAAGCAAGACTTTCTACTAAAGTTTAGCCATCATTCTGAAATGAACATACTGTGAGACATTTAGCTCCTGTCTTCACAGAAGAGAATCATTTACTCGACGTTCTGCATAAAACTGGGGCTTGGAATTCTTCTGTATAATCCTCATACTACTTTTATATTCCATTTCTCTCCCCAACCTGGGACTGTAAGCTGTTTAAAGCAGGAATGGTATCATCACTCTTGTCTACCCAGAGGTCAGGCATGGTATTCAGCCCAATCACTTTAGCACATAAATACTGCTTGAATGAATAAAATCTCTTAGTTATTTTGAAAGTTCTTTGACTTGTATTTGGAATTTTAAAAAATCAGCATGAGTTCTAAATTGGATTTGTCTATTGAAACAACGTAATTAACAGCTCAGTCTCAAAATTTCTATATATTTTTAATCTACTTCCTTAATCATCAACCCCTATTAAATTCTGTGATATGAAATAACTTAGGTGAAATCTACTTTATGTCCAAAAAGTGGAAACACATATACAATGGAAAAAAAAAAATTAGCTTAACAACAACAAAAAACTTCACCAGAATGAACAGTGTTTAAAAAACATAACAAAAAATAATATCTAGTAGTTTGGCATGTTTCCTATGATGAAAGAAAACAGACAAAAACTGACATGGCCAGCAGCCTTGCTAAAGATAACTTGTCTCCATAAATACACATATGACAATTCAACCTGGCGTAATACACATGCGGAACTGAAATCTTCATTTGGATAGTGACCATAGAGTTTTCTAGCCCTACTGAAAAGCACAGACACTCCTCAAGAGCAGGTTCTGTTTTCCAGTTTACTTTGCAATACACCAACCATTTAGATACTTGGATGCTTTTGACAGTCAGTCCCTGGTGCTACTGTGGAAAGCAAGCTTATATTGCTCTGAGAAAACAAAAAACAAAAAACAAAACAAAACAAAAACAGCACATTCACGTCTACTTATCAAGTTACAGTTTTTGACTTGTGGCTTCTCAAAAATACTTTACGTTGAAATTCCTTAGAGATGTCGAAGAGCATAAAGACAGGTGGGAGTAAAACACTTGGACACTTTGTTTAAAAGAGAGGCTAAAATTGTAAAATAAAAGATGCCCCTCCATTAAAATATCCTGTCTTTACTGTCTACCCAGACCATGTATTTGAAGTTTACCAGTTACAATAGCAATTTCTCCCCAGTAAGTCATTAAGGGAGTATTTTTGAGAACAGGTACTCAAGGTATGTTGATCCCCCTTGGTTTCTGATTGTAAGAGATTAATCTGTTCTATTACACAACTTTATCATATTTGACTAACATAAATTTGATACACAAGTTTGATTTTCGTACATTTTGATATACACAGAAATACTGATTGCATCACTTAATTAACACCAATTGAGCACTCAGAAATTTGACTGTGGTGCTAATTCATCAATATGAGTAACCTGCAAGTGCAGAGCATGTATGATTTCTGCTGGGTGCTTTCTAGTGGTTTTTTCCCCCTCATATTTGATTTTTATAGCCATTGATATACAACAGGGTATCACAACAGCCATTTTCTATACATGGCCTACAATTTTTTTCCTCTGGTATTTCTGTATTTTAATTCCATTACAGAATTCTACAGTTTCTACTTTTAAGAAATATTCATATGAGAAACAGGTAGTAATTCAAACTGAAAAGGAGTGGCATGAGAGACTCCTGTGCATAAAACTCTTCAGGCATTCCTCACAGCCTGCTGAGGGCTCTCAGCAAGAAGGCTCATGTTGACACTATTACCAAATTCTTGGCTAGCAACCTGCTGGAATGGATACAGATCTCACAGCAGGCATGACTTTCATCACCTTTGGCTTTAGAAGAATGACAAATGAAAAAATACTTAAGAAATGGGAGGGGGTGTGGTATCCAATTTCAGTTTTCAAGTTTGTATTTAGACTAAATTTACATTTGTCTCTATTTTTCTTTTCCATTAGCTCTGTTCAATGCAGTTTTGAAGGCAGTGGTACTCCTCTTTGAACTGAGGGGAGAAAGTGGTAAGGAAAGCAGGAGCTTCCCAATATTTCCCTTAATCACATGAACTCTTCCCAGTTCATTGCCTCTGTACTTAAATGTGGGGTTCCACAGATAAAAATAAGGTGATCCACCCACCTTGGCCGAGCCTCTGCACCTGGCTTACTTCTTTCTTTTACATCAGGGACACTCTGCTTTCTGGTTCAGTAACTTTTCTTTGTTACAACCTCTCTAGGATGGAGCTAAGGATGGTGGTGGTGATTCTTTAGCAAAATACAGCAAGCATTTTAGAAAAATTGGGTCGCACGTTTTGCTGTGGTTTGGGTGGAGTCTGTCCCCAGGAAAACTCCTGTTGAAATTTGATCCTGGTGTGGAGTACTGGGAGGTGGGGGCTGATAGTTGGGTTACTGAGGTGGATCCCTCGTGATAAGATTAATGCCCGGGATGGGGTGTTTTCCCTCTTGCAGGGATGCATAAGTTTCTGAGACTGGGTTGAGTCTGGCCTCCTTGCTTTCTCTCTTGCCTTGTGATCTCTGTGCACCTGGTCCACACTCCCCCTTGGCATTACACCATGAGTTAAAGCGGCATGAGGCTCTCACCAGATGCAGCTGCCCAATCTTGAACTTTCCAGCCGCCAGAAATGTGGGCCAAATAAACCTTTTTTCATATAAATTACCCAGCCTCAGGCGTTCTGCTATAGCAACACTAAATGGACTAAAACACTTCTCTGAAGAATCCAAGGTATTCACACGGCCATCTCGGTATTTATTAGCTTAGTGGGATGCACATTATTGGTGGTGTCCACATTAGTGATGTTTTCCTTGTACAGTACAAAATCTCTCTGCCGAAGACTCATAGAGAATTCAGTGAAAAGGACATAACGTCAAGCTTACACTACGTTTTTTCTTTAATGTCTCTCCATACCAGGTTGCTTTAATTCCAAGAGTAATGGGAGGTTTCTAATGCATTTTAGAATCAACACGAATACGTACTGATGACAGACCACTTCTGGATGTGGTATCCAACTTTCCCACTTTGTTTCATTTGAAACGAACTTTACTGCTAGTAGCCCAAAAACTGATGCCTGAATACTAGTTCTGGATGAGGCATATGTATGTTTGATTTGCTAATCTAGCTTTCTTCCCTGAGAGTCACATTTAACTCTTAGTTTCAGGTGTTTTCACCTGCATTGCATTCCTCCCATGAACTTTAAAGTTTTACATTTTCCCACCACCTAGGAATCTAGAAATCTACAGTCAGTTTAAATTCTGGACAACTTTTTAATGTTGGTTTCCCTCAGTGAGAAAGCAATGAACAAAAACGTAATTCGTTAACATATATCATTTAATTAAAATGTATTCAAACCAACTTTCAACTTATACTACCAGTATGTCTTAATTTTATAAACCAACTTAAAACAATGAATCAAGGGAAGCACTAAAATTCAGGTTTCAAGCATAGCCAAGGCACTTTCATCACTCCCAACATTGACAGTCCTAAGTTAAAGGAGTGATCATAAAATCTTTAATCAACTCAAATAGTTCTGCAAGAATTGTGATTCACTTGCAAATATTTTCTTCTCCTTTGGCTCTTAATCATCTTTTTCTTGTCATAACTTTATTAATATTAATATCCAGTTAAGTAACCAATGAATATAGTATAGCATACTTTAAGAAACAAAGACTATAGATTTTCCTCCCAATTTTAGGAGATATTCTTTAAAATTGAAACTGTTGTATAGCACGTAAAAATAAGCACTTTCAGAAGGTATACACTTCACAAAATAGCATTAAACCGGAATAATGTAATTTTAATAAACATTTTTTGGGGAAGATGTGATGTCAAACTTACCATGACTATTATTTTAGATATATGTATAGTACAACTATTAGATGGTCAATTAGTTTTAACTGCTTTCTAAGAAGACCACGAATTAGTGTATAAAAGAGGTAATCATTAAAAATTACACTGGGAAGGAAATCCAAATGTCTAGTGCTTCCACTCACTTAATAGAAGTCCTTCTTTAAACAGTAAGAAATACAATATGCATGAGTCACAGTGACTAAAATATTCATGTGATTTTTCAGGAGGAAAAACATCAAAACCGATTTTACGTCATCCCTTTTGAAAAGTTGGTTTGAAAGTCAGATCACCATCCTGGACCAGGAGACAAGCAGAGAGATCCACAGGAGCCAGGGAGAGGAGGAAGGATTAAAGCAAGACAAGAGTAAGAAAACCAACAGCCCAAGTGTGACACCAGAGACAGGAAGGAGTGGTGGGGTGGTGACTCACCAGGGAATGCTTGGCTCAAGGGGACAGTTGAATTACTCCGTTTCGGCTGGGGCCTACTACATGAGAATACATGTTTGGGCTTTCTAGACACTTCGATCTTTCAGGAAGAGCAGATTTTGTGAAGAAACTTTTTTTAAAAAATGCTAATATGGGCAATCACTTTTGTTTTTTAAGTCTAGTGTTGCCACCTTTAAATTATGGCAAGTAGTTTAAAAAGGCAAAACACTGTATAAGCCAAACCAAACACACCTTTGGGCTGCTAGTCTGTAGGACGATGCTATGGATCCTGCACCTGTGGGCTACTTTAACAAAGCATTCTGTTGAGGAAAACTAAGGTTCCAGTGAGCAAGAGGAAAGGAGCCAGAGGTACTTGGAGATGATATAAAGAAGACAGGAAAACTTAAGGCACAAGGAGTCATAACATTTAAATGTTAAAGAATCGTAAAGGTTTCACACTACTGGAAATGACTTTTTTAAATAAACCAATTTTTTGTTCAACAAGTTAATGACACTAGTCCTTTTCACGAAGCTGATGAAATCAAGTTTTGGTCAGCATTCCTTTCTTCTTTCTTACATTTAAAACTACATAAAATTGTACCATTAAAGACAAAAAAAAAACAAACTATTTTGGATGCACAGTCCAACTGTGGAACGCTGTAGCAGTCTGTTTACTAATCTCCCTTAATGACTAAAATCAGAGTGAATGTTATGCTTATTTTCTAATGTTATTATAACTCCAGAATGTCAGATTCTTAACATTTTCTTTTAGTGTTGCAAGCCTCAATAAAACTGAAAGTGTGCGTTCTTTATTCTGATATTGATACATGCATTTTCTGGGGGTGAAGGATAAGGAGCTCTTTTCAGCTGAGTTGGCTTGAGAGGATGAAGCACATGCACTTTTTCCAGTTGGTTTATTGCATTTCATGTACAGTCATATGCAGTTCTGTTCACATGTGATCTGCGAACACCTATTTCGACTTCTATAGATATATATATATATATATATACACAATTTCCACAGTAAAATTTTAAATGTTTCATACACACCACTATAAACCATAAAATATATATTTGGTAATAAAAACTTAATAGCACTTTAAGTTATAAATTAACTTTTACCCTGGAAGCTGAGATCTTCCCACAATGTGATGTCTTTTGCCAAGGGGCAACAAAATTGTAATGTGGAATCAATATTGTGGCTGCTCTTTGCTGCACCTATTGCCTCCTTCTACTATGAATTAATTCATCTGCCTCCTCTCCCACCCCCTGGCAATTAGTGCAGCAGAAACATAGAAAGGAGAGGACTGTGCCGAGGTTAACCAGTTTGATTCCGCATTGAAGGCACGAGTGCATATAATGTTGGTAAATCTCTTCGTATCAAAGGCATCTCAATTTAGATCATTTAAAAGAAACTACAGATAAAATTAGATGTGTAGCACATATTTCTAAAATATTGTTCATATTTTTTCCATTTTAAATAAAGGTATTAAGGGATTCGTGACAATGTAAAGAACTACTCTAGGCACTTAGAAAATTTGCGAATTCGAAAAGTTGGAGAATAATTTTTGCTAAATAAATTATCATTTGGCAGTAAGTTCTATTCTACCAAAAATAATTTGTTTGAAATGCTGTTAACAGCTACTTCTTATCAAGGAATAAAGACAGGCATCCCATCCTGGTCAAATATGCAAAACCACTCCCACTCCACCCCAAAACTAAAGAAACCTTAGGCTGTCACATGTGAAAGTGCTATGACATATATATATATATACACACACATGTATATATATTTGTTAGAGTCTTGGTTTGGTAGTGAGCAATTTCATTTAAACCTATCATTCGCTTTTGGCACACTAAAAAATTCAGAACCTTATCTAGTGTTTAGAAAACCATAACCAGACACCAATTGTGTGTACGTATACACATCCTGGTTTTATGGGCAAGGGGCCTTAATGACCTCTTACATGTGGAGCCACTGCACCGGGGCATACAGGAGTAACTACTTTCATGTGAAGTCTTCCCTGACATTTTGCCGAAAGGAAAAAAAAGGTTTAAGTACATTAATTTCACCAACTTCTTGACTGAAAGCTCAGCTTTCAATTGTTTTGTCAAATAGTTTCAATCAATCAACTGACTCTAGAATTTTACTATTCTAGGAATTTGGTAGTTTTACGTTTAGTAATATTGTAACCTGTATAAAAATGAAATTTGTAATGTTATTTTCGCCTTTTAAAACTTTACATTTCCTGCATAAAAGGTAGCAATGACATAATTACACATAAAGTACCCTTAACTGAAAATGAGATGAGGCTGCATTCATAGGCTTTAGAGAATAGTAAATTGCATAGAAATTCTTCAATTTAAGTGACATGGTACCATGACAACTTGTACATTAGCAGCTTGACAGACAGCTTCGAATTTTCACAGACTACTACATGAACTGTTAGGGCAACAGAAACTTTTACAAATAGTAGCATGTTGAAGACCTGTCTACCTAACAACAGTACACTGCCCCACCGCTCCCATCAGAGAAATGACCGGGTTTGTTTACATGATCCAAGTGACCATCTCAATGGTGATTCGCTGTTATCAATCGACTCAGCTATCACTACTCTGTGTATTATGTATATGTACGTGTGTATATATATTTATGAATGAGAATACCTTGACAGTCTGATTGGTTAAGGGCGTATTGGTACAGTTTTGTCTTCTATTACATGTCACTCATTTCGGCCCCAAATTCTCTAACTCTAAATAAATAAAACATCATTTACAAAGATACATTGCTATGTACAAATGCAAAAATTCATCCTGAGGATTTTGTTATCTAGGAGAACTGTTTCACAGAAAGAAGGAAGTATCAATCTGTGAAATAAAAATGCACCTTGAGTTAAACTAAGTAATTCATAATTACAGGTTAATTTACCCAAGTTCCAGCCAAGAAAAGCATGAAGATATTTAGGAAATCTTAAATTGATTTGCATGCAAGAAGTTGATCATATACAACTTTTCAAATCCCAGTGTTCTCCCCCTTAAACTTCTTGTTTAATGTTTTAGTCTGACTGTATTTGTAAAGTAGGTGACAGGGAAAAAAATACCTGAGGAAAACTCAGTAATGTGCTGAGGGTTCTTTTCCTCATTGGAAAGCAGTGGGGCTTCAGGCCACCATGAGAAACAGTCAGTGGGCCTTTGGCTTTACCCAAGTTAAGCTCCCCTAACAGGAGTAGTTAGCTAAACAAGTTCAATGCTTTCCAAAGGAAAAAGGTCAGGTTAAAATAAAAATCTAAATAAAGGTAAAATATCAACAGTTTCTCTGCTTTACAATGTGATCATAAAATTACTTATTTACAGAAATTAAAAGAAATGGTTCAACAAAGAATCAAACTGGTTTCTCCAGGTATATACCATTACAATATATCTTTTTACTCTTGATGCTGTGAGCAGACAGTGATTATTTTGGAGAAGGAAAAATAAGGTGTGGAATTAGTAATGCAGATGCTGAAAGGCAAGTGGCAAGAGGAGAAGAATGCCTCCAACAAAGGCCTCTTTGTTCCCATCTCTACTGCACCTACCCCCGCCCCCCACAAGGTACAAGACCAGAATAACCAAAGCCATTTTAACAGTAGTGTGCAAAACTGTCAGCTGACAAACAACATAAAAACAAGTCACGCCATGTTATCTGTGGTCACGTTCTTCAGGGTTAGTCCAGTAACTCAAGACTTTACATTCTTTTGTCTTTATTTGTTTATTTTAATTAAACATATAAAGGTTAATAAACAGACATAGTCCAGAGTTAGTAGGTTGGTATTATAACATTTATTAAAATAATGCTATGGGTTAATAGAAACAGCAAAGAACCAAAGAATTAAAATGCAAGCTATGTAAAATCCCAACTAAAACCCAAAAGTGTCTAATGTATTCATTCATTAGCTAACTAAAAGCCCAAAAAAGACAAGACACCCAATATAATAAAGTACTGCAAAACAATTGGCAATTTTCAGTTATCAAAATTGTGGATTTTGCATTTTGTATCCTTTTCTCAATCAAGAAAAAAATTCTTTTGAATGTTATATAACATACATATAAAACAAGATAGAAAAATACATTATAAACTTGTAACAATGGCTGTAAATACATTATCTTACATGTTTCTCATAGGCAATAGGTTGGTTATGGTACATACACAGCATGAAACTAAGATAATAAAGAATAGACAAAAATACATGTCAGCTGTACGATAACATACAAGCGACACTCCCATCTACCCACGCTAAAAAATTACATAATACTGTCAGAAAAAAAGTCTTAAAAACTACATATTTTAATAAGAAATAAATTCAATAAAGAATGATAATACTGAGAACCAAGGCATTCAGAGATTTCAAAAGTCATGCTTTTTTCAGTTGATCCAAAATTTTGTCAACCAAGTTTTCAAAAGTTTGTTCAGAGCCAACATTACCCATAAATGTCACACATTTATTATTTCATACATTTACTTTCTTCCCCATAAAAGACCTTTGATAAACATCTAAAATGTCCAGGTATAACACAGTTGAGATGAAACTGGATCAAATACTGGTATTGTTTTTAACAACTATCACCTCAAGTGTTTGAGTGTCGCAAATTTATTAAAGCAACCAAACAATATAAAAATCAAAATGGCACAGCATATATTGTAAATAAATCAAAACTGTATGTGTAACAGAAAGACAAAGCAGTGGCATATTAAACCAAAGCTAGCTGAATACAAAACAATGAATGTCTATTGCATAGTAAATAAACTGACAACGGTTTCCAAGTGAGACAAGATGGCAGGGGAGGTCACCAAGAAGGTAATGACTCAGCTTCCTGCTGACCTCTGACTGTGATGCTGGGAAGGTGTGGACGAGGGGACGAGTTGATAAGCTGGGGCAGGGGGAGTCCACTGTCACTTGAGATTTGCCACGTCTGGTACTGAGCAGTTAATGATTATTCACTCAAGTGTTTAGATGTAGGCTTTGCACACAAATTGCTTCAACTACATAACTAACTGTTTCAACTTCTAGAGAAATTAGAAGCTTAAGCTGAAATGTGGTTGAGTATTTATATGCACTATGATGCTAGTTTTTCACATTCTTTTAAAGTTAAGGGGTGGGGGAGGCAAAGGTTACTGAAACAGTAAAAGGATACACTACACCAGTTATCTGGTATGATATAAAGACATGTGATTAAATTTGGGTGATTTAAAACATTGTTTTCCAGAATGAAAATCACAAAGATTCACTTTTCTGAAAACATTTGCTAGGTATCCTATTATCTCCAATTAATTAAAAACAAAATAAAAATCAAAACCAAATGAATGCATCCCCCTTCTCCAAATAAAACAAAGCTCTAATTTTGTCTGTAAACTGAAGTTCAGATGACACATAATTTTTATCTCAGAATCGTTTGGGTTAACATTGAAGATTGGAATAACCAAAAGTATTAAATTATTTTTTAAAAGAATGATGTTTTAAAACTTACTAGTCAGGCATTAGAAAAGTTATCAAATCTTTTCACAGTATCAGATTTGGCAAATTTGCATCAAGGTAACGTGGCAAAAATCATATAATTCAAACCATCAACTCATTAGTCTCCCTCATATCTTCTTTCACATACTGGGCGACTGAGTAACATGCATTAACTTGTATTCTGAGGGAGGAGCTGATCTTTATGAGACACTTGACTAAATGACCATGAAGGAAAATAAGGCACTTTCTTTTCTTTAGACTTATTCCAATACTTAAAAAATAAAAAAGAAAGACAAAAAGGCTCTTTTGGTCTTTTGTTTCTTGACAACCACCAGAAAAAATCATTTAATGAAATAAAGGGTTTCTTTGTTCTTTTTCTTTTTTTTTATAACACTTGAAAGTATAAAATGCTACATTTCCAAAAATATATATATTTTTTTCTGCACCAGCACCCTTGTATAGTAAAAGTATCTACTTTTTGTTCATTTGTTTCAATGCACTACACTTTATCTACAATTTCATTACATGTATACAGCAAATAGGCAAGCATGGCTTTTACATCCTTAATGATTTTTTTTCTATACAGGGAGGTTTAAAAAAAAAAATACTTGAACAGTTTGCCCAGTAATGTGACACATAATGCATGTACCTTGTTCTCATACTTTTTTAGAAGGTGTAAAATAAAGATTCAGTAATTTTAACTTAGATATTTATCTTTTAAAAATAGTGTTGCAGTTTTGTTATTTGCATTACGTTTCAAAACTCCTTACGTTTTTCTCTCATGGCACACTTTCTTCTAATACTTCAAATTTTGGCAGGCAATATAAAAAAGGCTGCAACTTCTGCCCTTTGAGGGCACTGTAGTGACTAAACAGCATATCAAATTTTGAATACTTTTTGAAATCACTTCACCAATGATATCCCTGACCGAAGGTTCATGCATGATGCATCATCACACAGTACATTCAGAGAGAGCTTTGACTTCGCTATGAGAAGAAAAAGATTCCTAGAAGTCTCTCACAGTAACTGCCTCTGTCATTGAGTAGTTAAGGGCCATCTGTCTCCCCTTCTTAAGAGAGGCCTTCTTACCGTTCGCTTAGGGTGGGATATTAAAAGATGATCAGTGCTGTGGGATGAATTGGGCCTTATTGCTTTACTACTATTCAGTGCAGGTTCTAGAACCACTTTCACCCAAACAGGAAAAAAAAAAAAAAGCTGAGTTGGAGGACAACAATTTCTTTGTCTTTTGTTTGGTTAGATGGTAAGACGAACGGACAAGTGCCTCAGCTCGCTGCACTGACGACAGGCAAGCAAAGGCGATTACCAGTTAAGTGATCAGCAGGCAGGCATGGTCAGGTCATCATTGGGTGAAGAGTTCAGAGGTCAGAAGGTCATAGGTTAGTTGCCGGTGGCGGCTGGGTGGTTAGAAACAAAAAAAAACAAAACAAAAAAAAGAAAAGAAAAGATAGAGAAGAGATTAGTTTCAGCTAGTGACGGCTTAATGACAACATGAAAAACTAATCACAACTAATAAAAAAAAAAGCATGTTTAATTCTGACAAACTGATTGACACCATCTACAGAATACAATTAAAATCATGACAATTTCATATCATGATTTGAACAAATGAAGAAGAGCCCACTCCCACAAAAAAAAAAAAAAAAAAAAAACTGGTTAACAAAAAGTAGAAATAAAATACAACTAACAACTAATAGTTAGTAGCAGTCAATGAAGGAAATTGAAAAACAACAATGAATAGGTTTGGTATACAGAATTTTTAAACAGTCAGTGCAGTTATCAGTATCTGACTGCTATTAAGCATTAGTATTCTCTCAGATGCAAGCATTAAAGCAACTATTAATGATGGATGTGATTATTAATAACTGATGATTAACAGAAATGAATCTAAAGAAATTCAAAATTCTATGAACAATTTGGTTCAACATAAACTCTGGGCCAAACAAGGTTTCTTTTGTTCAATAAATGTTTATTGCTTTTTCAATTATTCTATTTACAAACAACATGGAATTTCTTGGCCTCATGATACAAAGCAATACTAAACTGTAGTCTAGCAGTGTAGGCAACATCATGGGAACCAGAAAATGGCCAGGCCTTTTGCACTAGCCAACACTTTCCAGTTGAAAATACTATTTTACACATATAGAACACTTATAAAATGCACTTGCATGTAAACACTGTAAAATCCTGCCATTTAAAATTCTACACTCAAAAAGCTCTAAGTACATCAAAAAATAGAAGAAATTTCTAATTGATACCAATAAGGCATTTTAAAACTACAAACAGCTTTCTTTATTCAATTTCAAAGCTAATACTCTGCAAATACAATAAAATCTGACATTTCATATACATTCCTGCTTTATATTTTTATATTTTAAAAGAAGCCACCTGTAAATACTATTTTCTTTTGCAAAATAACAAAAGGACAAAAAATTTTAAAATTACAGTAAAACATAAAAGTAGTTCTCAAGTGGAAAAGTTATCATTCCCAATGTCCTTGAGTTGTTCCTTCCTTAATCAACCTTTGTCACATTCTGCTTCACCAAACTTGGTCCACTTAACAGTAGTATAATTTTTAAGACTCATTCAACAGCTTAATTATTTCTACTATATTCTGAGGTTTGATAGAATTTTCTGTACTGTTGCCATTGTGACTAAGGCAGAGGAGATGTGAATGAAAAGATATTCAGTGCAAAGTTAGATTCTGTGCCACTTCATAAATCAAAGCCCAGAAGGTGTAATGTTCAGAGTTTAAATGATCTAAATAATGGACTGATTTACCTTCATATGACAAAAATGCTTTCTATAGTCTATCATTTAGAACAGTTTATAAATACTACAAAAATATTGTATCTTCAATGTGACCAAATCTTCCCTGAATTTCTCAAAAGTGGAATTTTATTTAAAATAAAAATTGCTGCCCCAAAATCATAGAAGAAAATAAATATTTAACATGATGTAGTCATACTACTTCACAGGTATTCCAAAATATAAAATCTTAAAGCATTTTTGATGTTACTCATAATTTTGATTAAAACTGTTTAAAGTTTCTTATACAAATTATATAAGTGATGGTTTTGTATTACTCAGAAAACTTCTGAATTCTTTTAGAGTGTGGAATATATAAATGAAGTGAGTGACCATATATATATACCAGGACACCTAGACTACATCCTCTGCCAAGTCTTGGCCTCCTACACCGGTGTGTCACCATATAAGACCATACAGTTCGTTACAACTAAAAGGTCAGTTGGTCTCTAATAGGCTTCAAATTCAGTTTTGAAATATATATAAAGAGGTGAGTTTACTTTTAGTAAAGAACTAGATATTGGTCAACCATGTAGGACTCTAAACGTTCATATAGAATTACATGGTTATATGTCCAAGGGCTGAGTTTCTTTGCATTACATGAATGCTTATACTAATAAACTTCTCTTCAAAATATTTTTTAAAAATAATTTTAACCTCAAAAATAGAGAAAACAGTAGTATCATAAAATAATTTAAGCGAAGGACTTCAGACGTCTCCCTTAGACCCGATGAGTGCATACAGTGATAAGTATATGAGTATTATTCTGTTACTAAAAAAGAAATGAGCATTTCGGTTTGCTGACACTGCATTTTAAATAATAACAGTGACAGAACTAATCAAAACACATAACAACAAAAGATCCACTCATGGAATGTGTCATAATTTTCCAAATACAATAAAATCTTCCTCAAATATGTCCAACTATCTCAAGGCACTGGAGTATTAAATAGGCCAATAATTATCGTGTTAAAGCAAAATGGTGAGAAATCTCCTAAAAGGGGGCATATAGGGAAAGATTAGCTGGGGGGAAAAAACTACTTTAAAATACTCTTTAGAACAATTGTAGACATAAGCAATATGAATAAAACCTCAAATTATTCATGGAATTGTCCCATTTCTTTAAAACTAAAGTGACTTTCCAAAAAATTTCCCCATCCCTATGAGACGTGTTCGTACAGAACACTTACAATGAATATCATCTTCATAGATGACCACGGAGCTGGGGTCTATTCTGTTCACTGAATAATCACTGTAAGTGATGTATACATTAGTTTGAAAGTCTTCGACATTCTTTATGTATTATGCTAAACAAATATTAACAGTGTCTTTGGGAAAGGCATGTTATTTCTGATGTGGACAACAGCTGTGTCTAGTATTTATCATCAGTACTCAAGGTAATCACATGAAGCAGGTAGGTCCTTCATAAATTCACAGAAGATGTACAATTGAAGTGCAAATCCAGCACTTTTTCCTCCACTAATATTTGAGACTTTGATCAGTTTAATTTGTAGGAAACAAATGTGCCGTAATAGAAACTTGTAAAAAATCCTTTTTTACTACCATGCTTGAGATTCCTATCTTGTGATGGAAAACTTAGAAAACAATTCAATGTCAATAAACCGAAAATACCATTCCTCAATAAGCAAAATAATTTATAAAAGGGTCCAAGGGCATATACAGGACACAAATTATAGAAGTTGTAAAGGAGAAAAATGAAGACTTATTTTCCAGTCACAGGTTAGTCAAAAATGATATTCACACAGCTGGATCTCATATCACCACAGAAATTCAAGAGACAGTTTACCTTCAGATAATATATTTTAGCAGCAAATGACAAAAATCAAAGGATCCATTTTGGCAAGAGAATGTAAGAATAAAAGGGAATTGATGCTCTAATTTATATTAAAAAAAAATCCAACTACATGAAAGTTATCTTCACAGTCCTCACTTTGTTGATTTTAGCTAAGTACTTGACATGTGCACCCTCACGTTTATACAGTGGCTCAAATATTTTATTATAAAGAAAAATGGAAACTAAATCTTCAGTTTTCTCCAAAAGTACACAGGAGGCATATATTCCTTTACTTCTCTCATTAAAGCACCACCCGTTCAATTCATTTTGCAATACCAACCCCAAATTTCAGAACTTTTAAAAGGTAAATTTTAGCAAAAGTTATTAATGAAAATAACTGAGGCAACATCAAAATTTAATAGCTCCCCAAATTGACTATGTTTTAGTAGGAATAAATCATAGTACATAATAATAGAAGATTTAATAAGTTAAAATATGAAGGGAGAAAAAACCAAACCAAAACAAAAAACCCAACCCTTTTATCTGTCAGTGATCACAAACAAATTTAGAAAAGGAAAAAAAACTGTGTGCAGGTAAGCAATTACATTTTTCCATCAGGTGTGGTGTTGCAAATGTTATGGACACCCAACGCATTTCTTATAGACAAGAACTGCAGAACTAAACTAACCTCGGTCTGCGGTCACAATCCTTTGGTAAGGATGGACACGCATATCGTGCCTTCGAACTTTAGTAGCCACCGCACCTAGTTAAATTGCAATTACCAAGACAAAGTTAGAAAACATTCACAAGGGGGGAAAAAACATTAACAGCAGGTTTATCAAAATGGATTTCAAATGTTCATTTACTACAAAAGTTTAAGAAACACGTTAAGGCACAGTAGTTTTAAAATTAACCACAATATGTCATGTATATATGCATCTATTAATATTGCATTCATTTCAAACATCTTGGGCCTTAACCTATTTTATCCATTCATTTACAATCCCCAAGTTACAGTATTTCATGAACTCTATTAGATCCAAACATATTTAAGCTTTACTAGTCACATATTCACTGAAGTGCCTTTCTCGCAGCAGGACTACTTAAATAATGCCATGTTTAATACTGACAATTATTTGCTAACCTTAAGACCACTTCAAGAGTTTATCACTTAAAAAGGTTTAAAAGCAATTCTTAAAGCCTACAGATTGTGGTTTTAAACTCTGAGTCAATAAGTATGAACTGCAATGAATTAGGTGATTAGTAAAGCAAACAGTATAGTACACTTAGCAGTCAGTATACTACTATACACTCCTTTATAAATTACCATCACTGTGTAATATTACAGACTAAACCAAATTAATAACATAATTTTACTTTATATCTATGTGCAAAAAGTGCAAGTAAGTCACTGACTGCTAGGCTAAGCTTTTTTCCCCCGGAGGCTGCTGAGACTAAGCATTTGTTAAATTCAGATCTGATGAGGGTTCAGTTAAGACCGTTCTTGAATTCTTAGCCTTTCGTTGGGAAAGCCATACCTAAAGATAAAAGGAAGGGAATTAAAAATTAGTCATCAATGAAGATTTGATGCTAATACCAATCTCCTCACTACTACCAACACACATGTCTGCATCTGTTTTGAAGGGCACTGCTTATTTTAAAATAATTTAATGTGAGATGTGACATAAATAGCATGCATGTTATCTGTGTGCAAATTTATTATAACTTAGAAATTTAAAATAATTTTCTGAGTTCTCCAAGTGGTCAATATCATGTTTTACTGCTTAGGTGGCAAAGCAAGAAATAAAACTAACCATAATAAGATTTTTTTATTTGGCACTTCTTATTATTCACCTTATGAATGCCAATTAGAAATCTGCATATTTTGGTCTTTATTTTACCAGTCTAATAATTAAGTTTTATAAGTAAAATTTTCAACAAACAAAAGACATGAAGCTTTATAATGAGAAACAAGTTTTACTGCAGTGCCTCTTGCTATTTCTAAGCAGTAAACTGGTCCATCACCCCTTATTCATTTTAGATAAGGTAATCATATACAAGTACAATTCCATGTGGCAAAATCAGGGAGATCTTGCACTGAAAGTGCTGGAACAGCAGCTGGTAGCTAAGAGTCCCAGCCCTGCAGGAAGTCAAGAATCATAACTCCTCGGGAACAGATGCTGTGGGTGCAGCAGAGAGGAGTTCTGGGAAAAGGAGCATGCATGGGACCACAGGACAGAGTATTAATAGAAAAGAAAACTTAAATAACAAGGTTACAGGTTACATGTTATTTTAAAAATGCTTCAAGAAATGTGCAACAGAAGACAAGCCTCTCAAACAGTTCTGTGGTATAATTCTGACCTGCAATTACTTTATACAATGATTTAAACAGAAAACATGTACAATGAAATGTATTTGTTCATGAAACAAAGGGCACCTGAGTGCATGCACACACACAGATAACATACAGAGCATCATGGCTTTCTTTACTTGAACAATGAATTTTCGAGTTTAAATCTTAGTGTCCTCCAGTTCAGTAAAGATTTTCAAATCCTTATAAATCAATATTAATGCTGGAAAAAAAAAAAACCTTAAGAGATCAAAGTCCTAAAAGTCAACAGCATGCATGCAGCACCAAGGTCGTATACAATTCAGGAAAAAAAGTATTCAAATTTTGTATGGTGAAACAAAGGGGTTGCACAGAAACAGTTTGTTCCACATTGACTGGTCGTGTTATAACAGCTGCTGTATTCTAGTCCTTCATCCAGCAAGTCAATGGGCTGAAATATCAGGCATGACTGGCATTTCAATCCACTCTATAAAAAAAAGGCATCAGTAATGTCTTTTTCGAGCACACCACTTTTTGTTCACGTAAAACCAAGCGTTTAGATTATGATTTTAATTTTTGCCTTAAGTGAGATTCTGAATTCAGTGATTTGGTATTTAACTATTCCATACTGTACTACTGAAATTAAGAGTATCTCTCATGTTTAACACAACTAGGACTCCAAAAGGCAAGAACTGAAAAATCTTAAGAATACAACTACAGTCATGCCTGCATAACAACATTTTGGTCAACAATGGACCACATATACTACGGTGGTCCCATAAGATTATAATGGCTATACCACACAGCCTAGGTGTGTAGTAAACAGTATCATGTACATCTGTGTAAGTACACTCTATGATGTACACCAAATGATGAAATTGCCAGACAAGGCAATTCTTAGAAGGTATCCCCGTTGTTAAGCGATGCATGACTGTATTTATCTGGTCTCTTTCATATTTTAAGTGATCACAAATATTATAAAACACATACAATAATATGAATTTTATAAAGATCTCAAACTACTTTCACATAGAAGTTTAAAGTTTTTCCAACAATTACACAAATCTGTGAGATAAAATGAACCTAGGTTTGAGAAGTGGAGCTGATGGGGCCTAAAACTCAGAATGGCCCCAGTCATGTCAAATGTAAAAGTATTTGTTAAAACGCACACAACAGATTTACCCAATCAAACTGAACCTGAGTTACCAAAGTGGATCTGAATAAATTTAAGGTGCAATTATTTCAAAGGGGAACCCTTATGAGAGGCTGAAATAAAATGTAGGGTTCAGGCTTTCCCAATGGAAACTTGTCTTGCCTCTCTAAAACTGATAAAATCATTTCAAAATCTGGGGGAGCAAAAATATTTATAAAGAGAATGTTGTTAACCCCGTGGGGAGAAGAACTTACCTAATACACCACTAGGTTCAATAGGATACTCAAGGATTGATGTAGCTGGTGCCAATGTGTAGGGGTACTCATAGGGTGTATAGATTAAACCAGCTTCGGGCCCTGGAGGAACTATTGCAGCAGTTGGGTGAGGAGTTCCGTTTGGCATGACAGCGGTCTGTATTTGTCTGATCAAAGGCATTATGGTAGGGCCAGCTGGCGTTGGAGTACGCAGGGCAGCTGGTGGGAGAACCGGCGCAGGCCCAGTAATGATCCTTGGAGCAGCCTGGGCTGTTGCTGCAAGAGAAAAGGCAAGGGCTGCTACAGTAAGCAAAGAAATTTAGAAAGAAGTATAGAGACAGCAGTATAAAATATGGGAAAATGAGAGGGGAGTAGGAAAAGAAAGGAAAAGCAGGAAAGAAGAAAATAAAAGGAAATCATTAGTACATGCGCTGATCACACAAAAATGCCAAAGCACACCAATCAAATGCAAACAGCTTTCCCTTTCCCAATGTGATTAAGAATGTGCAAAAATTAAAAAGCCATTGTAAAAAAATGAATGACACTATTAAATAGGTTATACATTTGATATACCTGTTTTTAAGATTTTATAAGACTAAAGTACATGCAGAAGCACAATGAAACACTTGCATTAACAGATGTTAAAAAATAATTTGTAACTGGAGTCCACAGAAACTCAGTTTTGGTATATTTCTAAAGTACAGCTTTAGTTTCAAAGTAAAGTAAGAATAATTTTTATTGCATTTAGCCAAGTAACCACTAGGTATATATGTACATTTCCTGCATCTTTAGGAACTATCATCACAGAAAATCTTAAAAAGCCCTATTTCTAAATTCCTATTAATGATATACTCACATTTTCATGAGTAAATTAATGTTAACAATTTGTAAAATAACTACTTCTAAACCCAGTAGGTTGCCTACATTTTGTAAAGCTCCCTAGAACTTTAAAATTCTATGTGTTTTAAATAATCACTAATTTAAATATGGTATGTTCATATAAATGATATGTATGAATCTTAAATTGTTTCAAAATAAAAATTTTACATTATTTCATTTTAAACATAAAAAAGCTATCCTCTTATGGTTTATAAAACATGCACAGATACATATACCAACAAAATTAGGACGGAAAAAGAGTTATCACCCACTGATCTCTGTGAACTCACATATGAAATCAACAGGGAAAAATACTGGAGGGAAAACATGCAAGCAGAGTGAAAGGACAGAACTCAACAGAGGGTCATTTTATTCAGATACACTTCAAATTCACTTTTTCAAAATAAGCTTTCAATATGCTATCTTTTGCATAAATTTAACAAGATAAGCTGGAAGCCTTACATCTGTATTTAACCAAACAGAAAATTTCTTAAACGCTTGAATTTAGAGATTTGAGATTTCGTTAAAATAATGTAAGTTTGTCAATCCAAAACTTCAACATGCTGACATACAATAAAATCAGGAGTGTCCTCAATTCATGAAAGCATTAAAAATAGGACTGTCAAAGTGACAGAATTACTATATCAAGTGACAGAATTACTTCAACTGTTCACTTTGTATAAACTGTTACTGTGTTTGTTGCCAAAAGGAAAAAAGTCTGTAGACAAAAACAACAGAGACAGCAGTAACCCTGGGCCTCAGGGTTCGTTCTTACGTGATTTAATGTTGGCATCTCTGTAGGTGCCATTCAGAATCGCCAGCTCCATCAGCTGCATCTTCTTCAGGCTGTCTTCTCCTTCTGCCTATACATGGAAAACACACGAGATGAAAGCATGTGAGACTGTCCACAAATATAATAGCTATATCTACACATAAACCTTAAAGTATCATGTGACTACAGTCACCTGTTTCAATACGGGGAAAAAAAGATCAGGAACTAAAACGTGCTAACATAATGGAGCCTGTTTTCTCAGTGATGGCGTGTTGATATACAGGATATTCTATTTGTAAATTTTTATGTCAGCTACACCGATTTATTAACGTTCTCCTAAAAAGCTCTGCTTTTAAATAGAAATGAAAGAAAATGTGAGGTTAAGACTAAACGCAGTCTATTCTCTTTGGCATCTATCATTTTAAAATTATTTTAATTAATTTTTTTTTTTTAGATACAGGGTCTAGCTGTTACCCAGGCTGGAGTGCTGTGGCATGATCCTAGCTCACAGCCACCTGGAATTCCCAGGTTCAAGCCATCCTTCCACCTCAGCCTCCCAAATAGCCGGGACTAGAGGCATGCACCACCATGCCAGGCTTTTTAAAATTTTTTGTAGAGACAAGGTCTCGTTTTGTAGCCCAGGCTGGTCTCAAACTCTTGGCTTAAAGTGATCCTCCTGCCTCAGCCTCCCAAAGTGCTAAGATTACAAGTGAGAGCAACTGCACCCAGCCAGTAACTATGAATATTCCAAAACTCAGATGTGTTCGTTAAACACACACACACACACACACACGCACACATGCACACAAAGAATTTTAAACATAAAAGACTGGATTGTAGAATTTAGGTAAGGAAATTTTATGCTTAATTATTCAAAAAAGGAAAACTCAGTGAAATAAGAACTTCTAAAAAAGTGTATATTCTGCTCTCTTACACCATCCCTGTCTGCTTTCAGTCTAATTAGCGAGTGCTATCAATGCCACAGCAATCTATCTTTAGGGTCACCATATGATGATTTATCGTCCAAAGCAACAAACATTTAAAAGCAAAAAGGGGCACTAGTAATAACCATGCTTCAAACGTAAAGCAGGATAGTCTCTAATCATCAAAATGTTTGGCCATCCCATTCACCTTGAATTCGTCCCACTCTTTCCATTTACTGTTCCAGTCATTTTTGGCATAGCATCCAAACTACCAAAACAAGTTGCTAATGGTGTCTGTTCTCCAATCAATCTATACACAAAGGCCAGATTAATTGCCCAAATTACAATTTTTATGTTTCTCAACATTCTGTCTCAAAACACTTTCATGGTTTCTTACTATCTAAAAATATAAAAAATTTTAGTTGCCTACAATCTGGTCCCAAGATATCTTCTCAAGTTAAGCCCATTAACCTACTACTTTACACACATATGTAAGTGACATCCTAAGTCAAACCAGATTGCTCTCTACCATTTATCTCTGTGCATATTCCCACTTCCTCCATCCCAAGTGCTCCCCTGTGTACTGCTCTGTCCCTCTCTCTTTCCAAATCCTGCCTATCCCCATCCCCACAAACTTGAACCTAAATGCTACCTTCCTTCTCCAGGGGCCATCCCTAGATTACAGTATATCCGCAATGTGGTCAATATGTTCTTCAAAACTAACTTCAAGTGAAACAATGGATAGCAGGTCCTGAAACAATGCCATTGCTTTCAACATGATTTTATTATAACATTGATGGGAAAAAAAGCTGCAATATACTCATTTCGTTTAAAGTTGTATCTCCAAGAACCTATCGACAAAGTTAATTGCTTCTACTTCAAATTACAGTCCGCTGAGTATCACCACTCCCAAAGTAAGCTCCATGAGAATAGGGCTTATTTCTTTGTTACCGCTGCTTAACCCCATGTTACTACAGCCACCCCCAAGTTATTTGCTAGAACTTACAAGCGACTGGTATGAGAAGTCTTTAACTTTATTTCCAAATCCCAAATATCTAAGTCCAACACAAACTTTAGCCACAGTCAAAGCAAGCAGCAGATGACGGTCCATCTATCAAAGTCTGTGTAGAGACAGAACTAAATGCCCCTCACTTTTATGTATCATCTAATCCCAATAACTTTACATGACTTTGTGATATTTACAATGAAAGTAACCCAATGAAACAATTTTCTGATATAGTTTTGTTCCTCCCTGATTCATAAAAGGGGAAGGATGACCAGGACACAAGCTTCTCAGTGCTCCTTTCCATTATAGCTGTAATGATACACAAAATTCTGTTTTTGGCATTACAATGGTGAATGGTGTACTATAATATATAGTAAACAGAACTGTTCAGTGAGTTTTTAGTAAATCACAAGAATTAAAGAAAAGACGAGTGAAACATAAAGACACTGTTTTGATGTGCGACTACCAAATTTTTAAAAACCTGCTTTGCAGCAGATTACAGGGAGTAGATACTTGCATGCCTGTGGAATTTTACTCCTATCAACTTGCACAAAGATGAACAAAAGTAAGTATGATCTTTGAAAGACAGAAATCATTTGTTAAAACTAAATCAGTAAGCTACTACTGGAAGAATCAAATCCATTATAATAAAACTTTTAAGCTTATTTGCTAAAACCAGTCATCTGAAAGTTAAAACTTAGCAAAAGTTTCAAATTTAAATTTATATATAAAAATGGAATACCAAAAGTATTATAAACTATATGATACATAAAAAAAGAGAAAGAAGAGCAGTAGGTTTATCTCCAGTCATCTACCATAGTGAGAAAGAAGTGGTACAAGTTTGAAAATGTCAGCAAATAAGAGGGCAAATTTACTTTCAACAAAGAGGAAATAAAGATCAAAGAGGACTTTCCTGCAGAAGGAACAGGTGCTTAAAAACATGTTGGCATTGAACTGCTCCTTTTGGATAGCAAAATAACTATTCATTATTTGGCAATGGAGTGTCAAACACGAGAGAAAGCCACAGAGAAAAAAGATGGAAGAAATGTGTGTGATCACCACTGTGTGTGCACACTTGTTCTGCAGGGTACAGGATAATGAAAACAGAGGAGAGATCACCCCAAGAGAATAAAATAAGAGTGGCATAGGAGGAAATCCTGGTGTAGACTGTCATATGGTGTTGTTGGAAATGATGGTATGTTACACCGGATCACAGCCATATTATGACAGGGTACACTAATGCCTCCCAGAAATGCACATGATTTAGTTGGCAGAGCTGGAATTTGATCCTAGGTGGTCTCAGCCCAGGATGGGCTTCACCCTCATGTCCTGACCACTCCTCACCTCTCTGTATTCACAGAGCATGATCTTGTGTGTCTTAAGAGACAACAGGGTTCACTGGCCGGGCGCGGTGGCTCACGCCTGTAATCCCAGCACTTTGGGAGGCTGAGGTGGGCAGATCATGCGGTTGGGAGTTTGAGACCAGCCTGGTCAACATGGTGAAATCCTGTCTCTACTAAAAATATAAAAATTAGCTGGGCATGGTGGCGGGCGCCTGTAATCCCAGCTACTTGGGAAGTTGAGGCAGAAGAATCGCTTGAACCCAGAAGGCAGGGGCTGCAGTGAGCCAAGATCGTGCCACTGCACTCTAGCCTGGGCAACAGGGCGAGACTCTGTCTCGAAAAAAAAANACCAGCCTGGTCAACATGGTGAAATCCTGTCTCTACTAAAAATATAAAAATTAGCTGGGCATGGTGGCGGGCGCCTGTAATCCCAGCTACTTGGGAAGTTGAGGCAGAAGAATCGCTTGAACCCAGAAGGCAGGGGCTGCAGTGAGCCAAGATCGTGCCACTGCACTCTAGCCTGGGCAACAGGGCGAGACTCTGTCTCGAAAAAAAAAAAAAAAAAAAAAAAAAAAAAGAGACAACAGGGTTAATTATAGAATTACTTTCACATCGAAGTGGTTATTTCAACCTTACTGTCCTGGTTTTGACAATGAGATTTAGTAGTGTGTACCTGCCTAAACACTGTTGAAGGTGTATGTCACCTCTTTTTCAAATATAAGTTCAGATGGGAAAACTAAGTTTCTTCTACAGGCTAGAGGCTCGAGAGCTTCTATGAGCCAGTCTTCAGACCAATTTGACCTTTTTCTGAAAAATTACAACTGATCAAACGGGGCATCCTGATGTTGTACATGTCAACTCCAGATAGTTCACAAAGTGCCCTGCAGAAGCGTGATAGGGAATGAGCAACCCTATGGAGACAGAACACTAACTTTTACATTTGTAACATGGGCCATTAAAATTGTATTTTGTAATACTAAACTCGAGTGATTATCTGGAATCTCACAGCTTCTGATTTCCTAAGCATTTGCCCTATATTCAAGAATCATTTAAAAAGTGGAAGCTAAATTCACATGCAGTGGACTCCCAAGATTTTAATTGCAATATCCAATCAGGATATTTCTTCCTTTCTTTTTTTAAAGTTTTTGTGGGCACACAGGTGTATGTATTTATAAAGTACATGCGATATTTTGATACAGGCATACAATGCATATTAATCACATCAGGGTAAATGGAGTACCCATCAACTCAAGCATTTATCTTTTCTTTGTATTATAAACAATCCAATTACACTTATTCTTAAATGTACGATAAATCATTGTTGACTATAGTCACCCTACTTTGCTATCGAATACTAGATGTCACTTATTCTAACTATATTATTGTACCCATCAACCATTCCCACTGAGCCCTCCCAACCACTCTTCCCAGCCTCTTATCTCCATGAGTTCAATTGTCTTATTTTACCTCCCACAAAAATAGTGAGAACATGTGAAGATTTTTTCTGTGCCTGACTTATTTCACTTAACATAATGACCTCCAATTTCATCCACGTTGTTGCAAATGACAGGATCTTATTCTTTTTTATGGCTAAATAACACTCCATTGAAGCCACAGGACATTTCCACAAACCCAGAAAGTCTCCTTGTACTGCAAGCCCTAACCATCCATCTGATTTTACTTGCCTAGATTTTCAGATAATGAAGGCCTATATACTTTTTTTGTGTTCAATTTCTTTCCCTCAATATAACAGCTGTCAGACTCATCCACACTGCTGCATGTTGCTGTAGTTCATCTGTTTTAATGGCTTGGTATGTTATTTATCTATTCTTCTGCTACAGACATTTGATTGTTTCTACCTTTTGGATATGTGAACAGAGCCACTCTGAAAATTCTCATACAAAGCTTCCTTGCGAATATAAGTTTTCATTTATCTTGCATAAATACCTATGAGTAGAGTTGCTGGGTCATAGGGCAGATGAATACTTCCCTTGTATTTGTATGGAAAACATTATGTGCATTATTAAAGCACAACAAAGAATGCCTTTACTTCTGAAATGTAAAAGCTCAAAAATACAATACACTTCTGCTAATAGCTAAAACCTGTGGTATCAGGGAAGTGCCTTGAGAATTTCAGAATTTTCAATTTATAAAAGATAATACACCATAGATTCTTTAACACCCACCAGAGTCTGGGGATACTCCTATAATCCAATCTGTAACAAAAGAAAAATACTCACACTAAGTGGGGTGAAGAGACTATAAACACAGTTTTCCAAACTTCTGGAGGCTTGCAATTAAGGATGATGAATTATAGGTATTTATAAATATATATTTTAAAATTTATGCATATTAAGTAAGATACAGATGTATCATCAACTATGCTTTTTGTTGTTGTTGTTTGTTTTTGGGTTTTTTTGAGATGGAGTTTTGCTTTTGTTGCCCAGGCTAGAGGGCAATGGTGCAATCTCGGCTCACTGCAACCTCCGCCTCCTGGGTTCCAGTGATTCTCCTGCCTCAGCCTCCCAAGTAGCTGGGATTACAGGCTTATGTCACCACGCCCGGCTAACTTTTTGTATTTAGTAGAGATGGGGTTTCACCATGTTGGTCAGGCTGGTCTCGAACTCCTGACCTCAGGTGATTCACCCGCTCTGGCCTCCCAAAATGCCGGGATTACAGGTGTGAGCCATCACACCCGGCCATCATCAACTAGGTTTAACAGCTATGTTAAAAGGATACAAACAGGTCATGTTTAATGCAATTTATACATTGTTCAACTTTTCTAGATTTAGACACTAGATCTTCATTATCTAATCATTTATGCTTCCTAACAAATCTGTGGTATTGGCAGTGCATTATCCCTGAGGCTCAGCCAGGGTAGGCAGCTTATCCAAATTTACAAAAGTTCACATTGCAAAACTGGCTTCCAACCCAGAATACCTGATTCAAAGTCCTCATGTTTTAACTGTTACATTATACTTTCTCCAGTCTTATGATGCCTTTAAGTGGAAGTATCTTCTGAATTCATCAGACCTCATGTTAGAAAGAAAATCATGTTTATTTAGTATTTTTAGATCTGTATACTTTTTAAAAAAACTACAACAAAGTAATCACCAGAGAGCTGAAACAAATGTATATTTCCAAATCATTAAAACTATGTCAACTAAAAAAATAATTTGAACCACTGCCTATCACAAAGGCCCAAACACTCGAGCATTCAGGGCACTGAACAGTTTATATGAGCAACCTTGCTTGCAAATGTTCTGCGTTAGTCAAAATCATCTGTCCACAGTTCCCCAGAGTAGACCTGGTACTTTCCTCTCCAAGTTAGGCTCCTTAATAGGAGCATCCTATGTGTTCCTCAGTAACACAGATCACTGTCTTCTCCCAGAGTGCAGGCTGTTTTTGTTTTTGTTTTTTTTTGAGACGGAGTCTTGCTCTGTTGCTAGGCTTGAGTGCTGTGACACGATCTTGGCTCACTGCAACCTCCGACTCCCTGGTTCAAGTGATTCTCCTGAGTGCAGGCTTTTCTAAGCACTCTCACGCATACTGGTCTTGCTTTTACAAATTCATGCTGCTTATTTTTGGGGAGATCAATCATATGTAGCCAGGTGCTATCTCAGTTTTTCTATTTTTTGATGTTTTAAGAAATTTCTCATTAATTGTATCCATAAATTAACCAATAACCAATTAAACCCATGCTCTCTGTAGTCCCCAAAGCCTTGCAAAAATGAATGTGCTCAATATATTTTAAAAAATGAATTAGTTTTCTATAAATTTGAAATAATGGGTAGAAAAGGTTTTCCGAACAAAAAAATACATGACTAATTTACTTGGAGAATAACAAATATCAGAGAAAAGAAAAAATGAAGAGTGACCACATTTTATAAAGAATTTTGATGCCAATTACCACCTTGATCTGCTCTGACGGCTTTGGCAGACAGAACATGACAAAGAATTTGATTGACTTAACTTAAACAAAGGGGTTTATGAGAGGGAAGTGACAAAAAAGGATTTGTCTTTAAAGCCTCACTCTGCTATTTTGTGGATGAACTGCTGGGGGCGCCAGCGTGATTACTGAGATGGGTCATGAGCTTTAATATGGTCCAGGCAACAGAGAGGATGAACTGGACTGGGGTAGAGGTCATAAGAGAGATGAAAAGAGTTATGTTAACCTGACAGGGCCTGATGATCAGTTGGACATAGAGGGTAAGGGAAAAGGAGAAATTAAACAATGTTGTTTGGGTTCTTGATTTAAGCAATAACGTAGATTGTGGCTCCATGTAATGAGATAAAGTTGAGGAATATGGAATCAGAAGTTCTCTCTTGAAAGGTTACATTTGAAATACTTATCTTAAACACCTAAGTGGAGATGTCAGGTAGATAGCTAAATATTCATCTGGTTGATCAACTTAGACTTTAACTTATCCTATACAGCTGGTAGAAAAATACGCTTTCATATAATTTTCTGAATTTTTCTCCAAGATGATGTGGCAGTTACTAAGTTCCAAACTGACCTGCCATATGCCTTCCAATGCTTAATGTAGGGATCTACAACTACTACTTCGTTGCCAGTTGGTTTTCTGTGAGGTTCTCAGAACTGAGGCATGGTGTGGGTGTTAAAGCGGCTGGCCCTGAAGAGCTGGATGAAGGTGAGAGATGTTCTCCTTTCCATGTGCGCTCCTTTCAGCTACGCACGTGCCAGAGGCAGCTGTCTCCTGGCTCCATGATTCTTTCCCAGCACCTCTAGAACCAGTCTCATTGTGCAGCCCTCTTCCCTCCATGCACACCAGAAGCAGCCAGCCAGGATTCTCTCCTCTGAGCTGCTGAGGTTCTTGAATTAGCTGAGAGACACCAAGTCAGGGTCTTGGTTCCATCATTACACAGGCTTTCTTCTCTTTTATTCCAGTCCTGGGGTAAAATATGCTTCTTTGCAATCTCTAAATCTGTATTACAGCCTGTCTTTCTCCTTTTTCAGTTCTCAGTAACTGTGTAACCAATTAACAACGTTCCACAGATAAAGCAAGGTAGAGAGAAAGTGTCAGGCACTTTATTTAACCAGAAAAGCTTAAAACACTCCAACACACACAAATATGATGCTCCTCCTCCATTAAAACTATATAAAACAAAGATTTTTACCTTAGGACAATATGTTCTGCCTCTCTTCAACAAAGTATAAACAGATCCATTTAAAAGTAGTAATAACCTCAGAAAAACAAAAGCCAAGTCTCAATAATAAGTACTTACTTCTTCTAATGCTAAATACAACATGATACGATTTGTGATTTTATTAATAGTAATTAATAGTAATCTCAATAGGCATGATAAACTTTTGAAAGATTTATATGATTCACAACTCTGGCTACATATTAGCATTAGTAGGGCCACATCATTTTATAGATTAAAAAAACCCTCCAAAGTTGATTGTTATTTCAGATGGATATTATTAGATGATATGGTTGGGGTGGAAGGTGGGACATATAAATACCAACTGGGAGTTTAACAGAGCCTTGTTCTACAAGAGAAGATAATAAATAGGAACCTGAGTTGGGCATGGTGGCTCACGCCTGTAATTCTAGCACTTTGGGAGGCCAGGGTGGGTAGATCACTTGAGGTCAGGAGTTTGAGGCTTGCCTGACCAACATGGTGAAACCCTATCTCTACTAAAAATACAAAATTAGCTGGGCATAGTGGTGCACGCCTGTAATCCTAGCTACTTGGGAGGCTGAGGAAGGAAAATCGCTTGAACCCGGGAGGTGTAGGTTGCAGTGAGCTGACATTGTGCCACTGCACTCCAGCCTAAGCAACAAGAGTGAAACTCCATCTCAAAAAAAAAAAGGAACCTGAAAATTATGACTATCTAAAAATCTCTTAGTTTTGAGAGGTGGGATAGACAGGCAAAAACTAAGAAAAGTATACCTACTGTGGTGAGAGTGGTGAGGAGGGGGGCTTAGAGGTGGGCAGGCAGAACCTAAAAGATGTCGTAATGATTGCCTGACAGAAAGTTCTGAAAGTGAAAATAAATTAAACTCATACATATTCAGAATGAGCACTAAGATAGAAAGGTAAAGTAAGTTAAATGACGTGTAACTGGGACTATGATGGGAGTTTGCACAGGCTGCGGTGGAAGACCAAATGAAAAGACCTGGGGAAATAATCACAACAGCTTTAAGAATCTTATGATAATTACAGATTCCTTCTCTAGAAAACACACATGAGTAATGCAGCTGAACCTTTCAACAATATGGGCTTGAACCATGCAGGTCCACTTTTATATGGAAATTTTTCTGCCTCTGCCAGCCCTGAAACAGTAAGACCAACCCCTCCTCCTCCTCCGCTTACTCAGTATGAAGATGATGAGGATAAAGAACTTTATGAGGCTGGGCACGGTGGCTCATGCCTGTAATCCCAGCACTTTCGGAGGCCGAGGAGGGCAGATCACAAGGTCAGGAGATCGAGACCATCCTGGCTAATACGGTGAAACCCCGTCTCTACTAAAAAAATACAAAAAATTAGCCGGGTGTGGTGGCGGGTGCCTGTAGTCCCAGCTAATCAGGAGGCTGAGGCAGGAGAATGGTGTGAACTCAGGAGGCAGAGCTTGCAGTGAGCTGAGATCGCACCACTGTACTCCAGCCTGGGCAACAGAGCGAGACTCTGTCTCAAAAAAAAAAAAAGAAGAAGAAGAAGAAAAAAAGAACTTTATGATGATCCACTTCTGCTTCAATAGCAAATATATTCTCTCTTCCGATTTTCTTAGTAACATTTTCTTTTCTGTAGCTTATTTTAAGAATATAGTATATAATATACCTAACATACAAAATATGTGTTGATCAATGGTTACCAGTAATGCTTCCAGTCAACAGCAGGCTAATTTTGGGGAGTCAAAATTAGATGTGGATTTTCAACTGCACGTGGGAGTGGTTCCCCTAACCCCTACTATATAGGTTCAAGAGTCAACTGTGTAAGCAAAAACTGTTGCATACAATTTTAGGGAGTTAACTGTGAGTATTAAGCTTACCCCTGAAGATCTGTGATGAAACTGTTAATTCACTCCAACTCCTCTTGCAAGACTTCCAAGGTAATGCTGTGTAATGTATTCATCACAGTAATGAAGTACTTTTCAAAGTGACTCTGACTCCTCAAAGTAAATGCTTTTCACCAGGAGATATTCATGAGATTTCCAAGCTATCAAGCACAATCTTGACAGCCTCACAGAAGAGTAGAGGTAGAAAACTACTTGGCATTTAAAGCAATTTTATGTCACGGCTGCTACTTTTACTTATACCCAAACTATTTTCAGATGTAGTCATGGTGGTAACACCAGAGGTAATTAATTTTGGTTGCTGCCCATCTTAACTTCTTTTTCTTTGTTGTTTCATCAGATGTCTAATGATATCTTCAACATAAATTACTGACTAAAATCTTGAACCTCAGAGTTAGGCTAAGCTAGAATAAAGGTAAGGAAGAAGTATAGGCTACCACCTACTACTTGTGACTGGTGCCTGAAAAGGGAGATGTCTTGTGGAACTGGAGCCCTCAACCTGTAGGACCTAACGCTATCTCCAGGTGGACAGTGTCAAGAGGATTAAATTAGAGGACACCCAGCTGGTGTCTGCTGAGGAATCTGGTGTCAGAACCAACGGGTTGCTGGTGGTGGGGAGAAATCCCTACACATTTTGATGACCACAGACTACAGAAGTACTCGGTGTCATGAGAGTATAGTAGGAGAAACTGATTCTGTGTTTTCCTATATCCTTATACACACAGATATGCAAGCACTGGTATTTTTCTAACATAAGAGTTTTCATAACAAATGGAATCAGGAATCAATGAATTAGATAACATTCACACTGGCTGGCCATTATTGGTTAAAATTTGATTGATGCCCCTGTCCTTCAACATAAGCAGCTTTTTTTTTTTTTGAGACAGAGTCTTGCTCTATTGCCCAGGCTGGAATGCAGTGGTGCAATCTCAGCTCACTGCAAGCTCTGCCTCCCGGGTTCACACCCTTCTCCCTGCCTCAGCCTCCCGAGTAGCTGGGACTACAGGCACCCGCCACCATGACTGGCTAATTTTTTGTATTTTTAGTAGAGACAGGGTTTCACCGTGTTAGCTAGGATGGTCTTGATCTCCTGACCTCATGATCTGCCCGCCTTGGGCTCCCAAAGTGCTGGGATTACAGGCTTCAGCCACCGCACCCAGCCATAAGCAGCTATTTGTTGAGGTGGCTGGTGCTTTAAATATTTTGTACAAATATTTAAGAAAACAGTTTGTTAGTGGTGAAAAAAAGGCAACTGCTCTGGGACCAGAGTTAGAAGTAATTCAACTCTGGATTTACCCTGTTAGAATTCAGTTTTATAGTAATAGCCATACAGCTTCCCCCCAAATCTTTGATTACTGAAATTCCTAAAGGAGAAAGCAGCTTTGTTTCTATGTGCTATGGTTCAAATGTCCCCTCCAAAACTCATGTTGAAAATCCTCAACGTGGATCATGAGAGCTCTGCCATCAGTCCCTCAATTGATTAGTGGATTAACGGATTATTACAGGAGGAGAACTGGTGGCTTCATAAGGTGAGGAAGGCAGACCTGAGCGAACACATTAGCTCACTTACCTGCTTACCATGTAGTGCCTGCGCTGCCTCAGGACACTACAGAGTCTCCACCAGCAGGAATGCTCTCACCAGATGCTGCCCTTTGACCTTGGACTTCCCAGCGCCCATAACTAAGAAATAAATTCCTTTTCTTTATTAATTACCAGTTTCAGGTATTGTTACAAGGAACAGAAATCAAACTAAGACACTGTGAGTTTGAAACTCTCCTAATTTCCCATGGAAGAACTTTTAATGGATTTGACTGCATGGTATTAGGACTACACCTCTTCACTTATTGAAGAACAGATTGCATAGTTTAACTCTGAAAAGTATACAATTAGGTTCCTGGTATATATAATGTTAAGAAATATTTGTTCAACAAATACAAACAGATGCTTAAAACACCTGTTAAAACAGTAGTGTGTTAGATTGTAAAAGAAGGTAATTTTTTCTTTAAGAGGTAGAGAATAACAAAGTGAAACATTACTACAACTGCATATCAATACATGTTCATTTAAAAAAACCACAGACAAGTAAAGAACACCATGTAGCATGTTTTTGTTTTGCTTGTTTTTTTGAGACAGGTTCTCACTGTGTCGCCCAGGCTGGCGTGCAGTGGCACGATCTCGGCTCACTGCAACCTCCACCTCCCGGGTTCAAATGATTATTGTGCCTCAGCTTTCGGAGTAGCTGGGATTACAGGGGTGTGTCACCACACCCAACTAATTTTTTGTATTTTTCGTAGAGATGGGGATTTACTACGCTGCCCAGGCTGGTATCAAACTCCTGGCTTCAAGAGATACACCCGCCTCAGCCTCCCAAAATGCTGGGATTACAGGCGTGAGCCACCATGCCCAGTGTAGTGTTTTCAGGAAGTAAGGTTTCCAGCTGCTGGTCTTTTACGGAGTCTTAAGTTATTCACAGCACTGGAGTGCAGGAGAACACTTTCTCTGGGATGTTCCCAAGTCTTTTCCTACTCTTTCCCGTCCACTTCCTGCATATCCCTTTCAGGACTGCTAAGGAAAATGAGACATTGGCTCTGCTCAAATTTAATCATCACCAACCTCAAGTCCCCCCTCAACTTCTCTGGCCTCTCCTCCCACATTTCCCTGGTCAAATCTTCTTCGCTCGGCACTCACGCTCTTTCCTGCTGCCCTGGGGAGACATGCCTTCCGCCATGATTGTAAGTTTCCTAAGGCCTCCGCAGTCATGTGGAACTATGAGTCAATTAAACCTCTTTTCTTTATAAATTACCCAGTCAGCAACCATATTCTATAATTTCAGCGAATACAGCACTATCCATCCAGTTACACAAGTTAGAATTCTGGAGTTACAAACGACACCTTCTAGTCAATCACCATTCACCACATCCTGTCCATATTACCTCTTAAATAACTGCTTATTTCACTCAGTTCTAACTCAACTCTCACCCTCTGGGTCTCCTTTCACACATCCACTCTGGCCCATTAAAATGTTCTCTTACCTCCTAGCCAGAGTGATACTGACAAAATGAAAATAAACCTGGCTCACTTCTTACAACTCTTCAGTAGTGCCCAGTGCTCTTCAGATAAGATCAATATCCTTAAACATGCTAGGTCTACTCACTGGGTACCTTACCTCCATCTTTCTCTCTCTGCACTTTGGCCACACATACCTTCTCTTTCAGTTCCTTATCAAACTGACCATGTTCTCTTACAATCTTTTAAAAAACAGCTTTACTGCCATAATTTATATACCACAATATTTACCTGCTTAAAGTATAAAATTTAATAGTTCTGGGTATGCTTACATATGTATATGACCATCACACATATATAGATATTAACCAATTTAGAGCAGAGCAACCTAATGAGGTGATTTTAAAAATGAGGCAAAAAGGGGTAAGCGACTTGTGGAAGATGTTACATGAATGTGTTTTTAGGTTCCATTTTCACTATGAAAAGCAAACAACAAGTGCTTTGTTAAGGGACTAATATTCAATCATTAATTCAACAAACACTGCTCACTTTCTATGTATGTACAAGGCAGTGAGGGAGAGATACTAAGATGAAACAGACTTCATGCATGTCACTGAAATGCCCAATCAGGGGCAAGGGGATAAACAAACAAACAAACAAAAATTCAGTTCTAATAATTCTATATTATCACAGACAATGCATTCTACTATAATACTAGTACAGAATACAAATCATGGAGGTCTTTCTGGAGATTGCCAAAATACACGATGTAAACAAAGAGTGTTCTGAAAATTGCGAGTTATTTAATATGTGTGGGTAAGTGTAAAGGAGCAACGACACAAAACAAAGTTGGAAAGGTAGGCACATGTTAGATGAAGATAAGCTATGAATGCCATGCATTTTTACCATGGGGTGATAGAAAGCCACTGAAAACCTAAAACAAGGAGTGTGATGACATTTCTATATATTAAAAAGATAGTTCTGGCCTCAAGGAGAAAATGGATAGGAGGGAGCACCACCAGTAACAGACCTATTCCATCTGTGACAAAAGAAAAGATATGTGCTATTTGGAGGTAGAATCAGACAGAACTTGGTGATGATATAGATGGGAAGGAGTCAGGGCAGGAGAGAAAAAGGTGGAAGGAAGGTGGGTGAATCCTAGGCAACAAGCATCATTCTACAGAGAAAAGAAGGGAAGAACTGCGATACGGGGAGGGCAAGGAAGAATGTGATTTTAGTTTTCAAAATGTTATGTATGAGATGCCTATGTGGCATCCAGATGGAGGTGTTGAATGCCTGGTTGATTTGGAATTCCAGATTAGGAGCACATTGAAAAATAATCACTACTGCAGTGGTAACTGGAGGCATGGTTACAGAAGAGACTGTCCAGGAAGAACAAATTGGAAATGAGATAGTTTAATTCTAGTGAGAGCATGACACTTCTGAAGAGCAGACATTAAGTGATCAAAAAAGCAATTAAGAAAACAGTAATTTTGTTCTATTCTCATTTAACATTACGAAATCTAAGTCTCTGTATATGATGAAGTCTTGTTTTCCAGCCTTGTAAATGGCAGTTTTTCATTAGAAGTTTGTGACATGAATTTCTTTTGTCAGTCGTTCAATGCTTTAACAGAAACATTCCCAGGTATGTTATAATACCACAAATGCTAAATTAAAAATCAAAGTATTTTTATTTAAATTGACAGAAGTAAGCTAATTCCTAAACTAGCGAACTTTCTCAGAAATATATTCTACAAAGAAGGTTACTAAAAATAAGCTGAGGCTATGTCAGTTTAAAGGCATAACTAAAAATACTTTGATAAATACCTTTATATTTTATTTATACCTTAAACATTAAGTTTTTCTCCACAAAGGTTTTAAATGTTAAGAGAATTAAAACACATCTACTTATTTATATAATTTGGCAATATGGTTTCAGAGTTAATTCCCATAAAGGAGCCTTGTGATGAATAAGCAGGATAATTTAATAGTCACTTTCAAATTTTCAAAATACGGTTATTAAAATACAAACAAAATCAAGCTATAATGGGCTACCAAAAGCTTACCTGAAATAATCTTAATACTAAGATGCTTATTTGAATCATTTAATATACTATTAAAATGTCACAATGGTAACTATCTTAATTTTACTTATAAATATCAAAACACTAAAACATTTGAAATGTAAAGAAAATTAAATATGAGTTAAAATATAAGCAAATTAAATATAGTAAGGGACATGGGATTTTTGAATCATTTAATATACTATTAAAATGTCACAATGGTTACTATCCTAATTTTACTTATAAATATCAAAACACTAAAACATTTGAAATGTGGTAAAGAAAAATTAAATATGAGTTAAAATACAGGCACATTAAATATAATAAGGGACGTGATTTTCTTAACGTTTTTACTAATTCAAGTTCAATGTACACTAATATAAAGTGAATGATTACAAATACTTTGCCTATGTATAAGGAACATGATGCTACTTACCCACCATCAGAAGGGCATGCAAACAAATTAAAGGGATGTATAAAAATAATTGAACTAAAGAAAATATACTGAGAAATCACTCGCCTATTTTTCTAATAAATGACCATTATTTAAAATATGTATTGAAATTAATTTTACAGTATCTGTGTAGAGTATCATACATTTAACGAAGAAATAAAAAAAAAAAAACCCAAACACTGCATTATCCCAACCAATGAGAAGTGTATGGGATATAAATATTAATATTTTATATAATTATATAANTACTAAAAATACAAAAAATTAGCTGAGCGTGGTGGCGGGCACCTGTAGTCCCAGCTAGTGGGGAGGCTGAGGTGGGAGAATGGCGTGAACCCGGGAGGCGGAGATTGTAGTGAGCTGAGATCACGCCAGTGCACTCCAGCCTGGGCGACAGAGCGAGACTCTGTCTCCAAAAAATATATATATATATATTTAAATAATATATATATTAAATTTGCATATAAATTTATATTTTATATAATTATATAAAATATATAATTATATATTTAATCATAAAATAGTTTACATTAATATTAACAGGTACAAGCAATTATAAAATGTAATAAACTAAACATGCAAATTCTGAGGGTGCATGGAATACAAAGATAAAGTAAAAGGACTTCCTTTAAAAATGCAAAAGTATTTCCTGGGGATAAATATTTAATTTAATAAATATTTCCTAAGCCCTATTATTCTATGCCCAGGGTCCCTTTTTTTTTTTAATATTTGCAACACCTAAAATTTAGAATTACAAGATGTCTAAATCTTTTGTCAACCTGAACAAAACCTTGTGTTGAAAGAAGTGGTTCCTCAATGAATCCTTACAAGAATCAAGAGGAGGGTGTTATTCATACAGAGTCTCCTTTTGGGAAAGCTTGTTCACAGTTACCAGAAACAAGACATATTTTTTATCACCAAGAAGCCCGATCAAACCAAACCTCCAAGTTTAAGTAAAAGCTCTCTGTTGTGTTTAAGAAGCCAGAGTCACTGCCAGGCAACATTACAGCTGGGCAGACAGTAAGCAAAGCTTTATATAGCTGCTCAATGATTTAGATAATTATGGTATGATGTTGAGGGAAGTCTTAAAACCTGTACCTTGGCAAACTTCTTAATCTGTCTTATGGACTGGCACCCAAATAGATGGTACTTTTAATTATTTGTGAAAATTCTAGTTAGGACAATGTGCCTATTGTCCTAAGGCAGAATAAGCCACACACCTAAAACATGGAGATAGAATATAAAAATTATGACCCTGATATAGAAGTGGATTTTACTCAGAATTGTCCCTCTTCACAAGAAAGAAAATCAGCACATTTAAATTTCCGCAGTGCTTTTCTCCACCGTCATTTTTCCCAAAGCAGCATACACCCATGAGACTACCTTATACGCAGCACACAAAGGTGATGGCTGTGATTCCAAGGAGCTGTGCAGAAATTACAGAGATCTCTCGTAAGGACTACAGAGGTCTTTATATTCTACACTTAAATGAGATTTTAGGATATTATCTGTCAATGAGTCAAGTTTTATTAATGGTTCAACAGTTATCTTAGAGCTATAGGATTTTAATCAGATTACACTGATGTGTGATTACACACTGACCAGTAAAGATTAATATATAAACAAATAAAACTGTACTTTAAAAAATATTTTACTCTTTCTCACCTGAACTGAACAACTGTTCTCTCCCCCAAAATACCCACATTTCCCTGGTGAAACATTTTTGAAAGACACATCCACATTTTCAGGCCACTAGGGTTAGCAACAACCAAATTATTATTTGCTTTATGAAACTGTACCTTAGTGGCTTGACAATGTTAAGACCTCCAAAAAGACCTTGTTTATTTTGTTAAAAGTATTTTACAGTCTCGAAATTTCTGGCATAAACTGTACTTTGGGTGTTTTTCTGAAGGGCAGACACAAACCACCAATGTAAGAACTACTGTTACTGGTATCTTGAGGATGAGTGAGGTCACACAAAGTGTAAGTGATGTTCATCACCTTAAACATGTGCAGGAACATTTTCTCACTAAAAAGTCACTACACCAAAATTTAATTCTTTTGAGAGACAGGGGAGAGCTGAAGCTCTCTCTGAAAGTACAGTTGTCCCTCATTATCTGCGAGGAATTGGTTCCAGAACAACAAAATCTACAGATACCAAAAATCCATGAATGCTCAAGTCCATGATATAAAATGGCATAGTATTTGTATATAACCTACGCACATGCTCCAGTCTACTTTAAATCATCTCTAGATTACTTGTAATACCTAATGCAATGCCCACATATCACTTCATTCATGTGGATTCAATGTAGTGCTTGAAGGATGAAAATTTAAGTTTTGCTCTCTTTGTAACTGTGGAATTTCCTCATTGATTGAATCCATGGGTGCGGAACCCATGTATATGCAGGTTGTATTTACATGCAACCTGAATAATCCAGTTTATAAACCTAAGTATCTTATTTATTTTCCAAAAGGGCTTTAAATGTTCTTACTTTGCGAGAAAAACTATGACAAAGGAAAAAATACATATGTATTACATGCAGTGAGTAAAATTAAAGTCAGTATCTGGCTAATGTTTGTTAAAGCAAAACAAAGAATCAGTATAATAGCATTATCTGAAAATATATTTAAATTAAGATGGGAAATTTACGTCTAGAGTTGTCACTTTTTTCCTCTAGAGACCTGGAACAAAATGTCTTTCCTCAAATGTGCTTATTGTACCACATTTAGTGAAAAAACAAGCCTGAACAAGCTGATCGCCTGCATGGGAACATGGATCAACTCATTCTCATTAAGAATTTAAGAAGCTATCAGCCTTCTATACAGTTTTGCCTATATGAGAGAAAGCAACGACTGGCTTCTTTCAAACCTATAATTTATGAGTTTATTCAAACCCGCCAAAATGCTTTAAGTAAACGCCTCTCACATTTGAAAATTCCCATGGCAACTAATTTAGGTTGGCAGACAGGCAGTCCCAAATTCAATCCTTTTATCCTGCAGCTAAACCATTACAATGGTAATTCTGCTCTGACACTCTGAAGAGACTGCTAATTACCACACTCTGGGTCCCCAGACAGATTTCTCATTCAGATTAAAACAGCTGTGCAAGGTAGAAACCAGTAACAACACCTTTCTTTACATGAGAGATGTTCTTTCCCATTACAGCTCTATCAAGGAGCCAGTACATTACCTCTAGATGTCTTTTAATATATCTTTTAATATCTCTCCTTCTCTCCCAATAAAATGAAAAGGAGGCCAACAATACCACAAATTTCAATTATCAATATCTGATCAAGAACTAAATAAATGCAGTACCATCAAATTTGGTTAAAGAACTAAATCAAAGATAAAATTAGTATATCCCTATAGTCATGATGTCTGTTACCTTCTCATTCATTAACTCTTAACATTTGCAGGTTATAATTAATACTCAGCTAATTATGACTCAAATGCATATGGCAGACAGAAAAGAACCTTTGGGAAACATGAAATGCAAACTTTTAAAAAGTGCATTTTGTGACAGATGCCTTTCTATTATCCTAAATTTCTATAGTATGTAGTGTTATTTGAAAATGAATTAAAATTACTTTTGATGAATACTTTCAAATGTCATAATATTCCTGACAACTTCAAATTTCAAAACCCACAGGTGGAAATCTGTCTTCATCTATTAGATCATTTACTTTTACAGTACTGACCACCATGTATATAAAGAGATCAGCTATATGTTAAAAACTGATCTGTATTCAAGCTCTCAAATACCTAAAAAGTAAACATACAGAGAAAACAAGCACACAATTTTACTCACCATAAAGAAGAAGACCTGTTATTTCAACACTTTATGAAATGTCTAGGTCTGCAGGCATATTGTGTGCAAAAGTCTATTTTAAATTACGAGACAACATCAATGAACTTCAGTTGCCTGAAATCACTTAATTTCTGTAATACAGGTAAACTGCTCCTCAGCCTAGCCCTTTCAGATTAGTATCCTATCTCCCCAGTGGAAATCTTTTACCTCCCCACTTCCTATTAAAACTGTGGGAAAGTTATAGTGAAAATAAGATTCAGGATCTCTCATCTCTATTTTCTCAATTTTAATATCAGCATAATCCAGCATAATATTCCTCCAATTTTGCCATTCTTTTTTTTTTTTTTGAGACGGAGTCTCACTCGGTTACCCAGGCTGGAGTGCAGTGGCAGGATCTCAGCTCACTGCAAGCTCTGCCTCCCGGGTTCATGCCATTCTCCTGCTTCAGCCTCCTGAGTAGCTGGGACTACAGGTGCCTGCCACATGCCTGGCTAATTTTTTGTATTTTTAGTAGAGATGGGGTTTCACCATGTTAGCCAGGATGGTCTTGATCTCCTGACCTTGTGATCCACCTGCCTCGGCCTCCCAAAGTGCTGGATTACAGGCGTGAGCCACCGTGCCCAGTCCCTTCTTGTGCTTTTAGGTCTCTTCTGAGAAGATCACAAAAGATAATACAATATGTATCCATACAAAGTCTTGACTAAGAAATATCATGTATTACTTTCCAACTAGATGAATGAGGATTAATGGAAGGAGGAAAGATGGTATCTGATACCTGAGAAACATTCCCATAATGTGTGCTCATGTGTGGAGAGACAGTTTTATACATATTATTTTTTGTAATGTTATATAAATAATTATGTAATTTTTGGGGGGCTACTATTCCTTGTAAATAAAAGCCTATATTGACAAGATGACGACTAGCAAACAGGGTACATTTTGTAGGGAGGGAACAGAAGTACTCTCTTTTGGTATGGTGCCTCTTGGGATCACAAATTGAACTTGCAAATGACATGCAGTTGTAAGTAACCAGTCCATACATGGTTAAACACATAAAATGCAAAAAGAGGAAGAAGGAACGTGTATGTGCCTTGCATGTCCACATAATTAAAACAATAATTATTACCTTTACAAAGTCTCTCTAAGGCAAGTAGGCCATACTGTTTAGTACTATCTTTACAGAAAACACGCTGCATAAAATAACTGGTATTTGGGGAGAAAAAAATAAAGACCTCAAAATTAAAGCAACGAAAAAGTTAATACCATATGAAATGAAAGAGTAAAACTTTTTAATGATGCCAAACCATGTTCATACAGGTTGTATAAGCTATAATAGACGGATTACATACATAGATATGCATGCAGTACGTGTACACCAGATTATTTTGCCCTTTCAGTGCCATCAAGAAGAATACACTGGTGTGTATATCTTTACAATGAATGAATGGATATTTTTGCACACCTTTCAGAAACTGACAAAACTAGAGAAAAGAAAAAAAAAAAGGGTAGACACGGGAGAAGATCTGAGTGTTTTCAACTATCTTCATCTATAAACGATACAGAATATATAACCGACTACTGAAGAATACACATTCTTTTAAGTGTACGTGAAACATTCATCAAAATAGACCATATGCTGGGCTATCAAAAAGTTATTATTAGATTAAAAAAAGACTACCATCTTACCACATACATACTGAGCATAACAAATTAGAAATCTACAACAATATGATAAATAGAAAAGTCTCAAATATTTGGAAACATTTGGAAATAAAACAGATCAAAGAAGAAATTACAAAGAAAACTGGAAAAAACTTTTACACTGAATGATAATGAAAATACAGCATAATATTTGTTGGATATAGCTAAAGCATTACTCAGAGAGGAATGTATATCCTTAAAAGAACAGTCTCACAAGTATAAAAGACAGGTCTCAAATCACTGATCTTCTACCTTTAAGATGCCCCCAAGTAAAATTAAACCTTAGTAGAACAAAGATGTAAAAGCGGATATCAATAAAACAGGGAAAACATGAGAAAAATCAACAAAACCAAAAGCTGATACTTACAAAAAGGTTGATAAAACTGATAAAACTCTAGAACCAGATTGAATCAAGAAGGGAAAAAAAAGTAATTATTTGAAGTCAACCAATTTAGACCAGATAAAAACCTACATATAACTAGAGAAACAACTCTTGCCCAGTTATTGAATGTTTTGTCACCAGGAAACAAAAGGGATTAAAGTAAACTATCAAAATCAAAGAAACACCTGAAACTAAACTGGTGTCATTTTCAGAGTAAACATGTTCTCCAGGTAAAATATTATTTGACTCTACTAATAAATGGTGTGTGATTATCTCAAAACCCTTATTACTTTTGCAGTATAATTACAATACTGAACTGTTCTCTGAAAAGAAACAAGTATAATTGCCCTTATAATGTTCAAGCTTCTCTGGGTTTTGCACACTTGTTGGTAAAAAAGCAAAGAAAAGTCTACCATACTGTTTTGAAACCCAAATATGAATTGAAAAGACTTGAACTGATTTATTAAACATTTAGTTACATGTAAAGTTATGCAAATTGATGAAACACTAAAATCTTCAAAATTGTTTTAAAAATTAGAACTGCATCACAAAGAGAAGGAAGTACAATCTTTAATCAGATTTATCAGCCTTTTCAGCAGATGGAAAATACAAAATATTTATTACATTTCCTTATGAAAGTTTATATTAAGCAAAAAGTCTACACCTCTCTACTCTCCACCCCGCTAGGACCCTCAAGCCTGGACTAGATGTTTTCTGCTATATAACACCTAACAAAATGGGCAAAAAACCATTAAAATACACAAAACTCTTTGTCTTTCTAAAAAAAGAACTTACTCTATCTTTCCAAAAAAGAACTTACTCATTCTTTGTATGATAATGTAAATGGAATATTTCCCATTAAAAAAAAAAAGTTCAAGGTGTGAACATTAAAGATAAAAATAAAGTTCTTATGTTACAAAAGTATCTCATGTTACATAAGTACCACAAAGCTCCTTAATATAAAAACTGACATAAATAACAAATAGTTGTGAGAACCAAGAGATTTTACTCACATTTTTTAAATTAAAGGGCTTAAAAAAAAAATCTATTGAAAAAAGCAAAGATCAAAGTTTGATAATACCCACGGTTTGAGAGTGTGTTGAGAAATAGGCATTTTCGTGCAATACTGGCAGGACAGTAAATTGGTACAAACTTTCTGGAAGACAACTTAGAAATTTTAACATGAACAAAATAATAAAATTTAAAATGCACTTACCCTTTAACCTAGTAATTCTACTTCAAGAGACTTATCCTTCAAGTACATATGCACAAGTTAATTAACTCTGACAAACTGATGCAGCATCTCTTCCACTGAAGAGAAGGGAAACGTTCACTACTGGACATTCTGCCGCTGCCTATTTAGGAAGGTGCCTGTAGTGGTAATAAACAGGTCAAAGGAACTACCATGAGGTTGAGTGACTGAGGTGGAGTGGAAGATAATGATCACTGGAGGTGAAGCAATATAAAAGAACTGAGAGGCCAAAGTACTGGAAGGATTATTTATAAACACATTAAAATCTTTGGGGGGGAGGTGGAAATTTCGGTTCTTTTTCCTTTTGTGCCATTCTTTCTTGAACCCATGCCTGTGACACTTTTAACCCCACTGTTCTAAAAAAAAAAAAAGCAAATTGACTGGCAAGGTCACCAATGACCACTACTTGCCAAATCCAATGGCTAATGATTTCCTGTTCCCACCTATAAGGTCTAAGCGTGACTTCCAGCTCTCCTCCAAATCCAGGAGCTCCCAGCTTTGCTCTCCCTTGCTGGATCCTCCTCCTCTTCCTGTTACATGGTGAAGTACCCCAGGCTTAGTCCTCAATTTTTCTTCTACACTTATATCCAATTTCTTAATGACACATCCAGTCTCATAGCTCAGAAAGCTTTTGATCTAGTGACAATTCTTAATTCTATATATTCTAGGTTCCACTTTCTCACCTAATTCCTGTTACAACCAAAAGCCCATTCAACATTTGCTATCAACTTTTACACTTCCAAATCTAATTTTTTGACTTTCTTCCCAAACCTGCTTCTGTAAAAGTGTAAATAAATGACAACTCCAATTGCTTGAAGTTATCACATATCATATCACACCAAGTCTGTCAAAATTCCTATCCATTTTACCTTCAAAAAAAAATTCATGATCTGACTACTCAGCACCTTCAACACTACTGCAAGTCACTTTCATCTCTAACTCAACTGCAAAGACTTCCTTACTGGAATCTCTGCTTTCCCCACTGCCCTCAAAGTCTGTTCTAAGGCCAGCAGCTGGAATGATCCTTTGAAATGCAAATTACACTTTGTCCCTCCTTTCCTCAACTTCTTCTGATAAACAGCTTCTCATCTCAGACTAAAACCCAATCTCCTTACCAGGCCTACAGGCCTTGGATCTGCCAGTGCCTCCCGTCCCCACTGACTTCAACTCTCACTGCTCTTCAGACTGCTCATTAAGCTCCTCACTGGACCCCGATACTCTCTGAACATGCCTCAGGGCCACCGCACTTTTCAGTTAGGTTTTTTCTTAGATGTCACCTTCTCTAACTAGCCCGTATAAAACAGTAGTTCCCTAATCTCAGTTCTCTATTCCCTTATTCTGCTTTATTTTTCCTCACAGCACTTTGTTACAACAGAATATTGCTTGTATTTGTTTTCCTCATTGTCAGTAATCCAACCCCAACCAGAAGGTAAACTTCAGGATGGCAGGCACTTTGCTGGTCAGCTTTTATTTATCACTGGTGTATCCTTCACAGCTGTCCCAGTGTCTAACCTACATCAGGCATTCAATTAACATTTGCTGAATGAACTACAAAGGCCTGGAGGTGAGAAGACTGAAGGTTTAAGAAATTCCAATAAATATAGAACGACTCAAGCTGTGGTAGGGTGCGGAAGATGTGTACATGTGAGTGTGTGCTTCAGGTATAGCAAAAAGTAAAAAAAAATGAAACCTGAAAGGTAAGCTATGGCAAATCACAAAGAAACTTGTAGGCCATGCTAAGGAGTTTTGTATTTTTTTCTCAGAGTAAGGAGGAATCACTAAAACATCTTTAAGCAGGGAAAGGTAATGACAGACTACAAAATAACGATGGGTTTGAGAGGCCACAGAAGAAGGAATACCAGTTGTGGGGTTCTGATACAGACATGGTCTGAAGCAGGTAAAGGCCATGGGGATGAGGGAAGGTAAGCAAATCTGAGACAGGAAGTAACCTGACTGAACTTGGTGTTTTTTCGGGACCATGGTAACAAGTTAGAAAGTCTAACCTGCCCAACAGAATACTGAAGGAACAAGAAAAGCGTAACTGAGAATTCCAAAACAAAAGACCTGTAATTTCTGTTAATCCACAAGGTAACTGAGCATCTGCTATTCAAACTGTCAACAATACAAAATTATGAGCATCACTATTAAAGGTAAATTTCAAGATAAAATATCTGCCTTTGAAAATATTTAGGCAATGATAAACTAATGAGCCTTATGTTGCATTTTTATGGAAGTCAAAGCAACTTCTGTAAAAACAGTAACATTGAGTTGGCAAGGAACTGCTATTTCTGTACATTTTCTCTCCAACTTGAATTAACGTATTCATTTTATCATCAGCATTTGTAAAGAATACAATTGCAAAGCAGTATTAGACAACATCACACAGAAACAACAAACTTTTATAGAGCAAGTATGTGCTAGGTATTATGCTAAGTATTCTCCATGTATCATCTAATTTATCTTCACAAGAACTACAGGGGTTTATAATGCTCCAATCTTCTTTTTTCCCTGCTAAGAGGCAGGGTCTTATTCTGTCACCCAGGCTGGAGTACAGTGGTGCTATCATAGCTCAACTTCCTGGCCTCAGCAATCCTTCCACATTAGCCTCCCAAGTAGTTGGGACCACAGGCATGTGCTGCCAAGCCCAGCCACTTTGTAAATTTTTTTGTATAAAGGGATCTTGCTACGTTGCCCAGGCTGGTCTCGAATTCCTAACCTCAAATGATCCTCCCACCACAGCCTCCCAAAGTGTTGGGATTACAGGCATGAGCAACCATGCCTGGCCATGTTCCAATCTCATAGATGAGACAATGAAGACGGTTAAAAGTCACAAAGCTGGGATTCAAAAACCAGGAAGTGAGTTCTCAAAAATACAATGTATTCTGTCTCCCATATTTATTTAAGTAAAAAACCAAATCGCTTGATGCTTCAGGAAAATTCAGTTATTTTATGCATTTCTATAGTGAAGATGAAGGAACTGATTTTACCTTATGACAAGATTCAATCATTTATTTTTCAGTTTACTAGGTTATTGCTATGTGCTGGGCACTATGCTAAACACTAGAAATAAAAATGGTAAGCAAGACAAGAGATTATAGGTGACTGGCTAAATAGAAAATTTTAAAGATACTAACAATACCCAGTTGATCCTCAAACAACAAGGGAGGGTTAGATTGTTAGGGACACAGACCGCATCAAAAATCCTTGTGTAACTTTCAGCTCTCCCCAAATGTAACTACTAATAGTCCACTGTTGTCTGGAAGCCTGACAGCTGATCAACATATATTTTGTATGTTTTGTATGTGTTATATACTGTATTCTTACAATAAAGTAAGTTACAGAAAAGAAGATGTTATTAAAGTGGGGTGTGGTTGCTCACACCTGTAATCCAAGCACTTTGGGAGCCAGAGGCAGGAGGATCACTTGAGCTCAGGAGTTTGAGACCAGCCTGGGCAACATAGGGAGACCCTCTCTCTAAAAAATAAAAAAAATAAATTAATTAAATTTAAAAAGAAAACGTTAAGAAAATCATAAGGAAGAGAAAATACATTTACTATTCATAAAATGGATCACCATAATGTCTTTATCTTTGTAGTCTTCGCACTGAAGAGGAGGAGGAGTTGTTAGTATTGTTATCAGTGGTAGAGGCAGAACAGGTCGGGAGGTGGAAGGGGAGGCAGGAGAGGCAGACACACTTGATGTAAGTTTACAGAAATATATCATAATTTCTGCCTTTTATTTTTTTCATATCTCTAAAAGCATTTCTATACAATACCAATCCTTTTTCCACCATTTACTTTAGTTTCAATGCCCATATCACCCATGTCGTAAAAGCATCCAAAGCAGTCTTGTATAATTGGAACCCTTCTGCCAGACAGTCTAATGTCCACCTGTTTTCTGGTACTGTTTCCTCTATATCTTCCTCACTGTCTGGCACTGGTTAAGAAGCACTTATCTTCATCAAATCCTCTTCTGTTAATTCCTCTGGTGTGGCATCTATTAGCTCTTAAGATTTCTCCAAGATCCACATCTTAAAACCCTTCACCCACCACCTTTTCTGCCACATCCACAATCTCTTTCAGGACTTCCTTGACTGGCTCTGCACCAAATCCAGTGAAATCATGCGCCAACACTGGACACAATTTTGCTCCCCCCCAAGGAATTCATTGTTTCGACCTCGACGTCTTTCATGGCTTTTTCTGTAATAATAACGGTGTCTTCAATGATGCAATCCTTCCAGACATTCATGATGTTCTATATGGGTTCTCTTCCCTAGCAATCCTTTCCATAGAGTACGATGTGTAATGAGGCTCAAAGGTCCCTATGACCCCCCTGACCTGGAAGCTGAATTGGAGATGTGTTTAGGGGCAAGTACACCACTTCGATGCCTTCACTGTTGAATTCATGAGGCTCTGGGTGGCCAGCAGAATTGTCCAAAATTCAAAAGAACTTTAAAAGGCAGCCCCTTACTGACAATAGTACGCTGACTTCGGGGACAAAGCATTGATCAAACCAAACTAGAAAAAGGGTTCTCATTGTCCAGGCCATCTTGCTGTACAATGGAAAGACTGGAAGCTGGTGTTTATCTTTTCAAGACTCAGGGATTAGTAGGTTTATAGATATGGGCAGTCCTGATCATAAACCTGATTTATATTTGCATAAAACAGTAGAGTTAGCCTATCTGTGCCTTAAATGCTGGTGCTTGCTTCTTTTCCTTACTAATAAATGTCCTTTATGGCATTTTCCCCTCCCAGAATAGGGTGCTTTCATCCGCATTAAAGACCTGTTCACACAGATGGACTTTCTCCTCAATGATTTTCTTAATGGCATCTGGGAACTCATCTGTTGTCTCTTGCTTAGCAGCTGTTTTTCCTGTTATCTTGACACTTTTTAAAGCCAAACCTTTTTCTTAAACTGTCAAACCATCCTTTGCTGGCAATAAATTCTCCAGCTTTAGATCTTTCACTTTCCTCTTGCTTTAAGTTGTCATATAATGACTTTGCTTTAACTCAAATAATATTAGAGTTTATAGGTATGCCTTTCTCATAGTAATCCTGCACCCACATAAAAGCTGCAACTTCAACAGGTGATAAACAGGTAATTTGCAAAAGGTGCAAGGTTTCTGTAACTGGTAGCATAGCTGCAGAGGTGGCTTCACCAATTTCTCGTAATGTCATGACTTATCTCTGTTTCTTGGAAGCACTTCCATTATCACTAGTGGAATTCCCATGGGTTTCCTGGTACTACTCAAGGTTTACAGTTCATACTAAACACGATGAAACATACTTAAGAACTGTGAGAGATCACTTTTTACCACAGTAACGCAATTTGCCAAAGACACGAAAAGCTCATTTGAGATGATGAGAGTCACAAAGCATTTAAAGTGAATACTCGCAACACTTGAGCTCACCATAATAGTAACAGGAGGCAGCTATGAAATTACTGCAGTAGTGCACTATGTATTACTATGTATTACAGTTAAGGTTTAATACTGAATCTTGACATCTGTTGACACTTCTCTTGACCATGAATGGCACCATGTACATTAAGTGTTTTCAAGTATAATGTTTGATACATTTTAACTTACGATTTTTTTTTTGCTATATTTTATGCTAGTAAATGAGAAAACAGGCTAGCATGTACATACATTTTTTGCATTATATCTAATTTTTCCAATTTTTTTCAACATTTCAGGCTACGTGGTTCATCTGTGCATTTTTTCAAATTGTTGCAAATCTCCAAAAAATTTTCCAATAGATTTTTTTTTTGAAAAAAATCCACTTCAAAAAGTGGACCTGCACAGTTCAAATCTGTGTAGTATATGCTATGATCAGGGGAAAAGTGTACTTTGGAAGAACATATGTTGTGGGTGGTTAAGATTGGTCTTTTCAGTCAACTAGCCTACCATGGTATTCTCATAAAAAGAACTTAAATCAAATTAAGATAATTTGATAATACTACTGAATACACTGATACTACTGAATACTGAATACTACTACTGAATACACACATCAAACTATGAAGATTAATCCTATAAATATTTCTAGCAAAAAAAGCAAAAGCAAATCAACCTCAAGATATGTATTCAAAGACAAACAATTTTTAAAACAAAAGGATCCTTAGGTCATTTACACTAACTAACTCCCTGGTTTTGTAAATATGGTAATAGATACAGAGAGGTCAGAACTAACTTTCTGAAAAACACAGCTTCTAACTCAGTGCTCTTTCCCAGTTTAATACCTTTTCAGAACTGAAGTGGCTTACAGAATGATCAGAATAAATCTAATAGGTCAGTAAAAGTTTCAATACTACACACTGATCTATTTGCTATATCACGTGAACTCATTTGCTTAGTATAAAATGAGCTAAATATTATTGGATACACTTAGCAATAATAGTCAATGTTAAATAACTTTTTCTGATCATGACAATAGCCCAGTATACTTTCAAAAATCTCCTTTTCTGTACAGTTTTCAATACCACACAATTAAGGAAAATGAGAAAGATTCCATGGTTTAATATTACACAAATATGGATTTTAGTTTATATTTAACCTGCTCATTTTTAAAAAATAAAATCTATCAACAGAATTTACACAAAACTTTTATTCCAAGGAATTAATTTCATCAAGTTAATGGGAAATGTTTATGATCTGTGAGTTTACTTGTTGAATAAACTATTAGGGTAATAAAGAATGGGCTATCTGGGAAACAAAAAGCAGCAGGTACCTTAACAAAATGCCAATACTTTTTGTTGGACACAATACTAACAGTATTCCTAGTTTTTTCTTTTCGTTTTTGGGACACGGTCTCACTCTGTCACCCAGGCTGGAGTGCAGTGGCGCGATCTCAGCTCACTGCAATTTCTGCCTTCCAGGCTCGATTCTCGTGCCTCAGCCTCCCAAGTAGCTGGGATTACAGGCGACTGCATATTGCCAACTAATTTTTTGTATTTTTAGTAGAGATGCGGTTTCACCATGTTGGCCAGGCTGGTCTTAAACTCCTGACCTCAGGTGATTCACCCGTCTCAGCCTCCCAAAGTGTTGGGATTACAGGCATGAGTCACCACGCCCAGTCCTAGTTTTTTCAATAGCAAATTAGGGTCCACATTTCCATATAGTTTTACTAATATAAGAAAAAAAAAATTAATGGCCCAGAAAACTAGTAATTTATTTTCATTTCCCGTTAAAAAAAAAAACAACAAAACTCTAGTAGTAGTGCAATTATTATTTCTAAAAATATTAAAGGGTTAAGTAACAATAAGGAGCCAATCCAAGGAAGGGGGTCAGAGGGAAGAGATGGGGAAAGAGAAACCGGGAGGGAAGGAGAACTGAGAACACAAAAGCATCTGGATAATTTCTTATGAGATGTCACCCTCCAAAATCCCTTTTAATGTCTATCTAAGGACACCTAAATATGAACTTTACGTTTTTATTATCTTAGAAATATCAGTTAGGTGTTTTTAATTTTATGCTTAAATAAAATTTCTAACAACCAATAACCTATTCCTCATAAACATCACAATAACTTAAAATAAACTGACAAAAAAGGACAAGGCCCAAATCTAAGGTCTGGAAATTACTTACTGCAGGTACCAATAATTTCTTCACTTCTTCAACTGCTCTCTTCAATTTGATTTCTGCTCTGTTCTGAGCATCTTCCACAGTGATTAGTACATGTAAATCTTCATTTAGATGCTCCCAATTGGGCTTGCCTCTATTTTGCTCCTCCTAAAAAATTTACAGAGTACACAATTAAAATTTTTCTCTTTAAAGAGAGTACATCTTTCATAATAGTAACCTGTTGTCAATTATTTAAGCTGTGTTTGCATTATTTTGCTATGACGGCATTACAAGTCTTGGAATTATTTTCCTGGGTCCGCAAAGCTTGGTTGAATGTGATACTACTGGGTCAAATGATAATTAATTCAACAAGTATTTGCTGAGCACGTACTTTCTACCAGGCACAGAACCAAATGCTATAAGATCAGCCCCTAGCGTGCTCCTATGCACTAAGAAACATAGATCTGATACTGTCCTTACATTACCATGAAAAACACTTTGAGAAACATATCATTATTTCTACATTTTACTTATGAGTAAACAGAAGGTCATCAAGGTTAGGGAGGTTACTTCTCAATGTCACACAGCTAACAGGCTGTCAATTTAGGAGCTGAATCGAAGTTTTCATTCTCTAATTCAGTGATCTTTCCACTTCATTACAACTGCTTTTAATGATATTGGTTGTCTTCAGCATTAGAAAAGGTATTTTGCATATAGATGTTATTGTGTAAGATGACTGCCACTTGTTTTAAGTACTTCATACGGTAATTATGAAAATAGTTTTATCTACATTCCCATCAGACCATACTTTAAAATTAACTGTAAGGGCTGAGGCCAAGAGAATGGCGGGAACCCCGGGAGGCGCAGGGCTTGCAGTGAGCTGAGACCCGGCCACTTGGCACTCCAGCCCTGGGTGGGCAGGAGGCCAGACTACGTCTCAAAAAAAAAAAAAAAAGAAAAAAGAAAAAATTAGTTTTATCCACGTATTTCAATTGTTATGGTTCAAGAATGCTTAACAGTATCTTTTCTCCACCAAAATTACGTATTTCTATTTATTTATTATATTTATTTATTTATTATCTTTTTTGGAGCAGAGACCCATACAAAAGCTACTAGTCTGGCATTATTTGGTGGGCAAAACTAAAAGTGCAGCCCCTATTTGCCTAAACTGACATATGTATGAGGGAGCTTCTGCTTCCAGGGCAAGGTACAGTAACCAGGAACCAGATTCATCTTCCTGCTGAAACAACGCAAAAAAAGCTGGCAAAAGCACATAAACATGTTTCAAGCCACTGGACATGCAGACAACTAAGGACAGAATGATGCAAAGAGTTGGAAAAACTGAGAGAAGTCTAGTGCTGCCCCCACTTCACTGGCTTGAGAGTCTCCAGACCAACTCCATGAGGAGACTAAAAAGCAGTCCAGGGAAACGAGGGCAGCCGAGCTCACAGGGTGCTGAAGAGCTGCCACTCAAATATTCAGCGAACCACTGGATCATCCCCATGGGAATAAGAAAGAGGGTGGGCAGTAAAATCTGTTGCCAAGTTTCGAGAATGTTAAACAGGCACCCGCAAGAAAATACAAATGCTATTAGTAAAAATGTGGTTGTTTACAAATAAAAATGTATATGTCTGTCTTCAATTCACTATTTTAAATATAAATGACCTAATTGTTCGTAAATATTCTAATAAACAGAATTCTGAAATATTTCTTTTTGACCTAGGCGACACATCGCAAACTAACGCGAACCAAGGAGTACATGAATCAAAGAAATTGGAAACCTCAGGGATTATCTGATGCAAGAAATAAAATGTGTATTAATATCTCTACTTGTGGCAAGCAAAAATTAAGTTTTTGGCCACGCGCGGCAGGTGGCCCTCAAGGCCTGTAATCCAGCACTTTGGGAGGCCCGAGAGCGGGCGGATCACAGGAGGTCAGGAGATCAAAACCATCCTGGCTTAACCACGGTGAAACCCCGTCTCTACTACAAAAAAATAGCAAAAAACTAGCCAGGCGAGGTGGTGCGGCCTGTAGTACCAGCTAACCTCGGGAGGCTGAGGCAAGAGAGAATGGCGGGAACCCGGGAGGCGGAGCTTGCAGTGAGCTGAGGACCCGGCCACCGCATCCGCAGCCTGGGTGGGCAGAGCCAGACTAACGTCTCAAAAAAAAAAAAAAAAAGAAAAAAAGAAAAATTAGTTTTGTTATCCAGATTTCAATTGTTATTCAGAATGCTAACAGTATTTTCTCACCAAAAATTCGTAATTTCTATTATTTATTTATTTATTTATTATCTTTTTTGGAAGAGACGACTACAAAAGCTAGCTAGTCTGGCATCTATTATGGTGGGCGCTAAAAAGTGGCAGCCTATTTGCCTAATGCATATGTATGAGGACTTCTGTTCCATGCCAGGCACAGGACAGTAACAGGAATCCAGATTCATCGTTCCTGCTGAAACAACCAAAAAACTGGCAAAAACACATAAACAAGTTTCAAGCCCCACTGGGGGACATCAGACAAGCTAAATGGAGCAAATGATGCAAAGTTGGAAAAAAACTGAGAGAAGATCTATGACTGGCCGCGGCCACACTCCCCTGGCGTTTGAGAGTCTCCAGCACAACTCCCATGAGGAACTAAACCAAGAGTCCAGGGAAACCCCGACGGCAAGGCCAGAGGCTCCACAGGGTCGCTGGAAGAGGGCTGCCCACTCAAATATTCCAGCTGAACCACTGATCATTGGCATACTCAAGGGAAGGAACCACCCAAAAGGATTCCAGGTCAAAGTGCCTGGCTCTAGAAAAGAACAAGACTGAAAGACCTGAATGATACCCCGTGGGTAAGGTACACAGAAAGGTCTTGCCTCAGTGGTAGGAAATAACTAAACCTAATCTGAGCATTGTTCCAGTACAACTAAATACATTTTAAAAGTAAGACCAAATGCCTCAAATTATTTCCAACTAACTTAAATGTGTCCCAGGACAAAGCTCAAAGATATTTATAGGAATATAAAAATATCCATCCAACAAGGTAAAAGTCTGGCATACAATTAGAAATTAACAGGCATGCAAAGCAGCAAGAAAAATGCAATACATAATGAGACCGCCCCCCCCGCCAATCAAGCCACTCAAACCAATCTAGAAGTGATACAGATGTTATTACAGACAAAGACATTAAAAGCTCTATGTGTGTGTGTCAAACACTAATGCATATAAACACTAATACAATGAAAATGGAGGAACATTTATAATAAAATATATTTGAGAAAAGCTTAAGAATAAAAACTAAAATTGTGACTTGCCACAGAAACCTTTATACATGGAGAAAAGCCAGAGAATTTAAAAGGAATCATTATTTTCATGATAGAAACAAAGTTGCAGTATTTGCCATTTTGCTTTATTGCAGGAATACATTTTTAAGGTGTAAAACACCTTGGCCAATGCATACTCTTATTAACTCAACAACTTAAATGATAACTAAAAATATAAAACAGGAGAAAGCTACATCTACCCCGTTGGCTTCAAACTAAACATTTTGCTTACACTTTTAAAACAATTGAAAGAGCAAAAACTTTCAAAGATGGAGAAATTAATGGAATTGTGTACTTCCACTCCCACCAAAAATTTTTCTATAACACTGTAGAGTTTAATATGTACAAACTCGGCCAGGCACGGTGGCTCATGCCTGTAATCCCAGCACTTTGCGGGGCCAAGGCAGGAGGAATGCTTGAGCCCAGGAGTTTAAGGCCAGCCTGGGAAACACAGTGAGACCCTGTGTCTATTATAAATAAATAAGATGTCCAAATTGCTAAGAAATAAGAAAATGGGAAAGGAAACCATTTAAAAATTAAGAATCTAGAAAGCAGATGGTTAACTTAAAAGTTAGCAGACTCTAGTTAAGGAACTTATTTCTTCGCAATCCCCCTAATCCACTCCCGCTCCAAAAATACTGAGGACATGGGCAGCAGTGAAAATCGGGGTGAGGGTGGGGCTGAGATTGCAGGACTAGATGAACTCTCATTGAAATAGTAGCTCAATCCCCATATCCCCTATCCACAAATGGCTATCAAGCACCCCCTAATTCCCAGCAACAGACCAGAAACTGATTCCAAAAGGAAGTAGAACACTCGCTGAAACTGCATTAGAAGAACAGTTGACAGGGTAACTTCCACACTGATGGCTGGGCTGGCTGGCCATCTCCCCTGCTCCACATACAGAGCAAGGGAACCCAGACCTACATCTTGGGGACAGGAGACTTGAACAACTGACCCTGGCTTCAGAGAGTTAAGAAAAAACACTACAATGCTGAAACAAGTAAAGAATGCTCTATTTAAAAATTCTGAATACAAATAGAAACTCCTGCAACTAAAAATATGAGAGAAAAGATGAAACACTTGATAGAAGGTTGGAAGACAAACTGAGGAACTCTCCCTCTAAGTAGCAAAAGACAGAGATTAAAAAAAAAACCCGTGCAGAACTGTGTAATAGTAGAGGACTAGTCCAAGAGGTTCAGAAACTGAAATGACAGATGTCCAACTACCAATATAAAGAAAAAGAAAGCAGACAGAAAAAAAACATCAATGTTATACATTTTACGCAAAACTGGGGGATCTGAGCTTCCAGATGAAAAGGACCCTGAGTTTTCACCACAAGGAATAAATGAAGTGGACACTTCAAAATCAAACAATGTAGCAACTGAAAATAAACACTAAAAGCACCTCTTTTCCATATCAGGCCTCAGAAAATCTTTCATCCATGCAAGTGTCACACAAAAAAAGGCTTTGAGGTCATGCTACCCAGAAGCCACATTTATTCTACTGTAGTCCATTCCAGCTCAAGAAGAGTTAAATTCCTTCAGTTAATTTGGAGCTTAGTAATTATTTAATACAAACACTATTTCTCCCTGTGATTTCATTCTGTTTCTTAAGCAGATTATAAAGGCAATCTGGGATTGGCAAATTTTATAGAGAAATCAATAAAACACACCCCAAAAGGTCCTCTTTCAGTCATAAAGTAAGTATAGATACAATTATAGGATGGTTATTTCTGAACTCAAAATATCCATAGTAACAATCCACTCGCAAAACCCATTTTCTCACTTTAATAAATAAATCAGGACACAGAAAACGTTGAAATAAGCAGACAGGAGAGATGACGATATGGACGCACACCAAAAATGCTTTATTTATCAGTAACTGTGTTCTATGAGGCATTTGTTTCTTTTTACAATTATGTTTCAAATAATCTTTCAGGGGTTAATAGCTGAGATACTGATGTGGAAACAAATAGCTCATGACTACTATAATGTCTGTTTTACAGTTACTAAAAAGCAGTATCATTTCATAATATATGTGCCACTAAATCTTCGGCAATATACAAGAACACAGTTTTGCATCAATATAATCCCAAATTTACATTTCCCAGCACAGTACTGTCCCGATTTCTGTACCTCCAAATTCAACTGCCAACTAGAAATGTGTACTTCAATCTCTAAAGCAGCCTGAACTCCACATATCCAAACTGGGGTTCATATCTCCCTGCTTCAAATCTGTCCACAATTACGTCTTAGCTATTACTCACCCTGAATGAATTTTCTGAATCAGCGTGGATTTTTAGAACTTGCGGCTTTATAGGAAATCTCTGAAACACAGTCATGGCTTACTTGTGCTTTAACAGAGACTGGCTGCTGCACATACATCCATTCATGTCTATCCACACTAACCTGAAGTGCTGTGTTCATTCACTTTCCATGACAGGCTCAGATTTGCTCCATGCTGTATATTGGCCATTCCCCAAACATGGATTTTGATACCCATAAGTTTATGGAAGCTATCACCTACATCTACAATGCCTCCTTTCTCCTTCTTTAATACTTAACTTTTCTTCTTTTTTTTTTTCTGTATCATATAGTAACTTAGTTATCTGTGCATTGTCTTTTTCTAGCTATTAGAAAGTCTGCTCCAAGTTGAATATCAGAATCATCTCATTGATTTTCATACTCGTGACAGTATGTACACATTGATTTTACACATATCTGGCTCTAAACAAGTATTTACCGAATTGAGTAACTGAACTTTTATGATTGAAGAGTATCATTAAAATCAAATATCAAACTGTGCATGAATATGCTGCAGCTTTCCCATAGTGCTGTGCTGTACTCATGATTATTGCATCTGTTTAGATAATCCTTCATATATTCGCCCTTGCTCATGTATCTTGGTTTCTGGGACTGCTTCTTTCTTTCTCCTTGGTGACCAGCTGTAAATGACAATTTTTACTCTATTTCTTGTTCTCTTACTTCTAGTCAATTCTCTCAGATTTTCTACAATAATGCTTACGAGGTCCGGTTTTCACACCCCATCAAAGACTGCTTTTCTTTTACTCTAAAACCTCAATGCTACCTTGTTTCGACGTATCAGAAGAACAAGAAACAAGATGGGTCAAAAGTACTTTTTAAACTGCAAGACTCAAGTTCTATCTCAATATAACAGCAAAGTGACAGCAAAGGCAAATTACATACAAATACTATATGTATAAATATGTTCAGAGCTCAAAACCACTAACCTTCCATCTTTTAAGGTAGGGTGCAATAACCAGAGAGGTTCCAAGGAAATGGAAAATAGCTTTATTTATACAGCAAATTAAAATTTAGTAGCATATTAAGCAACTTTATAATTCATTCACACTTGATGGCAGAAAGACAGTCACAATTATTAATGATTCTTTATTATGGTCTATATTCTTGACAAGTATACTATGGTGAGATAAATTAGCCTAAGGTGATGATAAACAAACTTAAAAATGAAAATGATGATAGCAACTAAGCTTTTATCAAACACTTACTGCTTGCCAAGGACGATGCTAAGCAATATAAATACATCACCTCATTCAATCCTCGTTAAGTTACATGAACATGGGACTATCGGTCTTACCAACATTTCACATGATTTAGTCAAGTCAGGCGGTAAGTGTTGTACCACCAAGCTACCATACCTAGCCAGAGCAACTTTAGAGTATGCACCCTCAGCAACTAATTCCTAGCACAACATATCACCTACATGAGAAATTATCCTAAAACAGCATCATAAAATAGTGAAAAACCAGAAACAGAACACAGAATAGTGGAATCTCTAGAATTTTTTACTTTACCTTTTTACCTTTAAATATTTTTGTGTAGAATTCTAAGCACATCTTGTCCTCACAGAATTCTAGAGCTGGTGGGGACTTTGAAGGCAGATAAAGGGGTAGATGAGATTATTTAGTAGATTTGGTTTTGTCTTTCTGCACTTGTCCTATCTCCTAACTTCATGCCAAGTATTCTTTCTCCATAAATGAATCTCTGAGTAAGTCACATCCAGAATAATGTCAAGAACTGGGAGAAAAACATCTGCTATAACAGATCTCTTTGCACCTACAAAAATGTTTTCCCCCTAAATGAGAGATTCGCCTATCAAATTACAATGATACACATATACAAAAAGGATAAATCTGTAGCTACTTCACTTACATAAAATTCCTCTAGTCTTCAAAGTTTTGAATAGGTGAGGTTGTTAAAACTAAAATTAGATCTTAATATACAATGCATATTTCCAACATTGTTACTAAGTTAGGACTAATTAACCCCCTTGTTTGTAACTAAATTTTACTACTTTTCAATAAAATAGCTTCCATTTCATTTTGAAGCCACTGTATACAGTGATGTAAAACTACAAAGTAAAAAAATAGTCTCAATATTTGAGAAACTACTTTTGTTTTGGATTTTGAAAACTTTATGAGTCAGTGCCTTATGAAGTTTAAAAGTATGCTCTAATTACAGTATCTGTTTGAACAAAGGGATTCTATAACATGAAGCATTGGAGCATACTGACTGTCCCACCCCTGCTGACAGACTCTTTTAGTTATACATTTGTAGTCAAGCAAATGAGCATAAGACTGCTGCTCCTACTGTGCTCTTGTGAAAGTTCACACGCCAAAACTTCTCCAAACAGAATTCAAAAGTGTTACATACTGACACAAACCAAGGTTCCAATAACATGTTTATTGTGAATATATACATTTTAAGACAAATATTAAAGCTTAGACATATTACCATCTCCAGTTGTACATATAATCTTAGATTAGTTTAAGAAATGTTCATTGAGAAACTGGGCATAAGGTAGATTTCATACAATTTAATTCCTCACTGACTCAGTTACAAAAGCAGACCTCAAAAAACTTTTAAAAACTTGAACATGAGTCCAACAAAAACTACATTTTCAAAGCAAATTATTTTTTAATAAAATATGAAAATTAGGATAATTTTATGTTCAGTCCATTGAAATCATCTAGGAAAGTCATTCAGCGGGCATTCAACAAATACTTATTAAATGAAGCACAAAGGAACAAGTTGCTAAATTCAAGTAATTTTATTGTGTTAAGCCAAATAATTTCCAATTTAAAAACAACAGGACTATAACATCTACCTCCTACAGACACAGTACTTATTGACTGTCAGGTCTGTCTTCCAATTTTCATACATTAATTACACGAATTTAATTGCTAATTACTTTATGACAAACTAAATTTATGTAACCCCAGTACTAGCCAAATAATACTATTCTGGCCCCACAATGACCAAAATGAGTGAGATTTCTCTGATATGAGCTAGTTTTAGCATGCAGAAACTGGACAAGATCAGCTGAAAAGTTGAGTATGATCTTGATGAAACACAGTTAAGGCTGAGAAGAGTGAATTAAATACATACAAAAGTTTCCCATAAAAGACAAAATCATCAAGTGATTTGTTATTTCCCAACAACTTTAAAGCTGACTAATATTTAACAAAAATAGTGATGATAGAAATAAATGATTGTTGGGAAATCCTTTTATAATAGAAACTTTGGGCTGAGTTCCTGTTGCTAACAAGCACCCATATAAAATTAGTTACTGCCCATCAAAGCACAAAATATTTCCTCACAGCATTAAAATAATCCTTTCACTAATTCATATGTGAGATTTTGTACACTAGGTCTTATTCTCACCATCATCTAGGGACACAAGATAATTAAAAGGCACAGAAAAATGAAATAACTTTTAGAATGTGATGTTTTAAAATACTCAATTGAATATTTACTGATAGTATACCAGGGGAAAAATACACAAATAAAAGACTAACATTTCTACCTATACTCATTTTCCTCCCTAAATCATCAAAATCCCAGTTTCAATAATCATCTTTCAATCAAATTTATCCCTTCCAGGTCCTCCCAGACAGGATGTTCCCTGAATACTCCCATTCTATTATTTTTTCTTTTGACATAATCAGTATGGTATGTATGATTCCTAAAAAGTTTCAAGAAGTATGGAAGCAGACTCATCTCCACATCCTTTAGCACAGACTTTTTAGTAAGTGCTCCCTAGAGCACAGCATGAGATACAAAAATAAAGTTAGTGCAGTCAGTATCAACCAAAACAAAAAAAAACATATAGGGCTTTATACTCAGCACTTGATATTCATAAAATAACTTAATCCTTTCAACAATCTTAGAGGTAGCCATTATTATAATCACCTATTTCTCATTTAAAAATGAGATAAACTAATGGGCAGAAACCTAACCCAATGTACTCAGTTAAACTGACTTCAGATGACACTGTCTGCCTTTGAAGACCTGACAACTACCTATTAAGAAGAAAGGCTAAATACAATACTTAAAAGCCAACGTAATGAAGATTATAACTATTTCATTGAAAACGATAAGAAACAAGATGGCCAGGCGCGGTGGCTCATGTCGTAATGCCAGCACTTTGGGTGGCCGAGGCGGGGGGATCACGAGGTCAGGAGTTTGAGACCAGCCTAGCCAACATGGCGAAACCCCATTTCTATCAAAAATACAAAAATTAGCCAGGCGTGGTGGCAGGCGCCTGTAATTCCAGCTACTCGGGAGGCTGAGGCAGGAGAACTGCTTGAATTCAGGAGGCAGAGGCTGCAGTGAGCTGCGCCACTGCACTCCAACCTGGGCGACAAGAGCAAGACTCCGTCAAGAAAGAAAGGAAGGGAAAAGAGGGAAAGGGGAGAGAGAGAGAGAGACAAAGAGAGAGAAAGAGGGAGGGAGGAAGAGGGAAGAAGGAGGGGGAGGGAGAGAGGGAGAGAGAGAGAGAAAAGGAAAAAAAAAGGAAACAAGATGTTTTGAAAAATCCAGATACAGCCTGTCTCAAGAAAATGTCATTAAGAGGTTCACGTACTGATTTAAGTTTTAAGGAGAGAGTGAGAATGGCAGCACACGGTTCACTGTGCAAATGCTCCATTTTTCAGAGGGAATTTTATTTAGGTATAAATCCCACAGAGATTCAACACAAAACAATTGTTTTATAGTAGTATTTTAAAAATGCAAATGTTTAATATTCATTTTCTGATACTCTAAGGAATTTATGACACCACACTTACTAACCACCTAATAGCTGTTTAGTGTTAGGCAAAATGCTTGAACTCATCTATGCCTCAGTTTCCTCATCTACAAAAGAGAGATAAACGTAGTACTAACATCTCAGAGCTACGCTGAGTTTTAAGTGTTCGGATGGCACATAGAGTAGTACCCATCATGTAAGAGCTCTGAAATTAATATTACCATAATGTAACTATGGTATGGACAGGCTGGAATCTAGAATAGATGATTGTAGAAAATTAAACAGAAACACTGGGAAGGGATGACTGAACAACAAATGACATGACATGACTAGCGGCTATAATTTAGAAAAATAAAATTGGAAATGCACTTTCAGAATAAAAAGTGCTAGCTTAAGATAATTTATTTTTTAACCAACTTAGTTAATAAAATATATTAGCCATTACATGAAAATAAAATTATTTTAAATATAAAAAAGCTTAATAAAGACACAACTGTAATCTTTGGGGTTTTAGACTGGAAGAGAGCTCGGCTGATCAAAGCACTAAACTGCCCTCCATTAAGGGTTTGGATTAGAAATGACACATAAAGGAGGACCACTACAGTTTCCTAGAAAGTGGGATAAACCGTGACTTATTATTATGTCACAAGCAGTATACAACGAACAGTAAAGGGAATTTATAAAAACTTTATGAAATTGAAGGATGAGTTCAAATACTACCTATTCCTTAACTGTTTTCCACTACCCTACTCTATCCAAATTCATTCTCCCTAAGCCCCGTTTTGCTTCCATTGAATCTTATGGCTCTAAAATGATACTTACGATCATACTTTAATATTCCAGTGTACATAACAGTAAGCTCTAGAAGCAAAGATCACTTTTAATTTTTTGTGTTATTCACAAGGCATTAAAAAAGAAAAGTTTGGTAAATAACCAGTAGCTATTTCTCTTCCGTCCTGCACAGATCTGAACCTGCACTTCTTTTATGATATTTTCATCCATTTTTAAAATATTAATTTCTGTAGTTGTCTCATTTTTGTATAAACAAAGTAACTCTGAATTCTACAAATGAAATCATGTCACATACAAAGATATTAGTTTCTCAACATATATGCATACTACCATAATTAACATGCTACAAACTCATTTAAAAAGAACTATAGAATCCATGGTTTCTGTAATTACACATTTATTCAACAAATGCTAAACTGTCCTCCTATATTAGGAACCATTTCCCTAAAATATCCACCATTTGTTATTAAATTTCTATTTAATTTGTTATTTGTTATTAAATTTCTAGAACATAAACTGAAAATAGCAAGTAACATAAAATATACTGATTACATGATTACTACGCTCCTATGCCATATGATGCTTTCTCGTGCATTCTACATATGTATTTTTCTACATTAGTTAGGGAAAATAAATACCTGAAAAATTCAAGATTTACTTTAAAACTCAGGCAATACTGAAAGAGAGTATTTTACCTGCCTTCTGTGAAATTAAAATGAAAAACACAAAACTAAAGGACTGAACCAGAGTCCCATGATCTACCACCACAAGCAAAGTAAGAATTATGCTGAAGGATCCACTACCGTCTGCCCTACTTCCTCCTCAAGCAAAAGATCACACGATTTCCAAAATGTAAGAGAACAACAGCGCATAGCTCATTATGTTACAAAAGGTGTTTCATCCTTGGAATGTTAAGATAGAAGACTAACAGGAGTTCTTTCCATTATTTGTAGTTGGTAGGCTGCAATGTCCTATTCAACCTAGTGGCACTGTGGATATTTGTAGTGTTCGTACTGCCCAAATATTAATTCACAGCTGTCTTCATGTAATCCTGCACACATCAGTGAAAAGCAGTGACAGAAACACAACTGTGTAGAATAATGACTCTAGCTTATGACAATGTCCAGGAATATGTATTTATGTGTGTATGGAAGAGCTATGTTGGCATAAATGAACTTGGAGATCCTCGGCAAGGCAACAGGCACATATTCTATAATTCTAAGGGGCTTGCCACAGTGCTAAACACTTATCCAGTACTCATATTTGCCGACTGATAACCGGAATGTCAAAAGTTTGCTCCAAACCCTGAATTTTCATTTGCTCACTGGAGAACAGAGACAAAATGAAAAGAACTGGTTACTCAGAAACAAACACACAAAAAGGTCTCTCCCCACACTCCATACCCCCCAAAAACCAGACAAGGGTAGAAAATAGAGTGAGGGAAAGAACACGGACTCGAATGCCAGTCTTATTTCAGTGCCCCTGTAATCTTGAGCAACTCACTCACGTACTCATTTATTTATTTAATAAATATATAAATAATAATTGAGTTTCTACTACATCCTGTGAGTGAACAAGGTTTATGATAGGCAAGTGAACAGACATGCAAGCTCTCAAGGAGCCTAGAGACTAGTAACTATTTATTTGCAATTGAGGGAGTGACACCGAAGTTCACTGTTACATAAAAGCACATATGAGAGCTGACTGATCAAGGTTATATGACAAAATGTTAACTATTTTTTGAAATCTTATTTTCTCATTTGTAAAGGTTACAAGGTTACAAGGATTAAAGAAAGTATGTTGAAGACAGTGACTAGTTCATAATACTTAACACTTTTACTACGTAATTCCCATTCCTGTTCTTTCCAGTATCTTCCTTAAAAGATGGCTTTTTAGCTAACAGGGATTCCCCTTAATTCCACTGCAGGATGTCCTTTCTGTCATTATATTAACATAATCAAGCATAAGCACATCCTGCTTCCTCAATTAAGAAGCCTCAAAATCAAAGCCACAGTAAAAAATAAATTAGCAATTAATCAATGATCCCTTTGGGTTAAAAAATATACAGGCCTGACATGTGGTGGCTCACACCTGTAATCCCAGCACTTCGGGAGGCTGACGTGGGCAGACCACTTGAGGTCAGGAGTTCAAGACCAGCCTGGCCAACATGGTAAAATCCTGTCTCCACTAAAAGTACAAAAATTAGCTGGGCATTGTAGTGTGCGCCTGTAATCCCAGCTACCTGGGAGGCTGAGGCAGGAGAATCCCTTGAATCCAGGAGGCAGAGGTTGCAGTGAGCCGAGATCATGCCACTGCACCCCAGCCTGGGTGACAGAGTGAGACTCTGTCTCAAAATATATATATGTAAGTGCCTGCCCCAAATTATTTGGGATGTCATAATTTTTTTCTTGGTAATGACTTTTAACCTTTGAAAGTTCTAGAATTAAGATTAGAGTAGTAAGAGTGAATCAAACACAATGTTAATAGTCTATATATGTTTATCTAAAATATTTGTTACATTTAAGGTTTAACACATTTAAATATCTGAAAGATTATCCTTCTAATTTCAACTGAAAAATATATAGACAGGTACCTACAACACATCCCATGATTCTCATAGGGATGGATCCAAAGCATGGTATTCCTTGTGCACAGTCAGGTGACAGCAGGTATAGCTACTAAGAAGAGCATACCTCTATACTCACGGGCTGATATCTGGATGACATAATGTCTGATGCAGATTAAAAATCTAATACTAGATGGTGCAAATGCTTAGTGTATTAAATGGAGTTCTTTCTTCACTTAAATTCCGAAGTGTTAACATGTATTTCACACACCCATTCTTCTCAGCAGAAAAAAAGCAAGGGTAATTTTACATTATTAGAAAAACTAAGTGACTTTAGGTCCTCTAGGCATACATTTCTCCTACACTTACACCACCTCTGTCATCCAAAACCCATAATAATCCTAGACTTTTCTTCCAATCTTTTATTAAAATCTGACTAACAAGATAACTATAAAAACTGATATATTTCTTATAACCCTTCATCATAATTTGATTAGCAAAACTACAAAAAGTGATAGTTATGCAGCAGAGTATATTAAACAATGCAGTTTTTTCATTTTCTTGAAGATACTGAATTACTTTCACTTCCTTTGGGTAAGACTGATACGTACATTCAAATATGTTAATAACTTGAAAGCATTAAAAAAAAACATTCTTCAATGATGTTGCCAGCATGATTTGGACATAGGTCATATGAACCTAGCTAACAGCACCACTGCAAAGCCTTGTAGCTAATAGGTGGCAGTCAAGCTAATACTAGATTGTCCTAAAAATTATCCTATAGGATAATTTCATACAATCTCGTACCACCTTTTTTTATTCTATAGTTTTGAAAACAGGTAAAAAAGAGCTGTATGAATGTCTTCCCTCATGAGTTACAATTATGCAACTGACATTTATAATTTCCCCGAACACTATTTTAAAAAAATTCCTGCTAGCTAAAACCTAGACTGTTACACTCATGATTTTTTAAAATAAATGCCACTTTTTACATATTCTATACATTATCCAGTGTTATGATGATGAGCTTGTTAAATGTTAACCATTTTATTATCTTATACTTTACTGTAAATACCTAAGAATTCAACTACATCAGCCAAGAAAACAGTAATCTCTCAGAGGAATACAAAATAAAAGTTCAGAGAATCCATGTTTTGTTTCCTTCATTAGAAATCATTTCAAGTATGTTCAAGTTTCAGAGATACGGAACTAAATTGAAATTCTTCAATTTCTCTCCCTATTATCAACCCATATAACTATAGAATCAGAAATTATTTGCTTCAGTCTTTGATAATAGCTCTAAAATGTTTCACTGGTGACAAGAAAGTATTTTCAAAGGGTATGTTACTTATCCACTAGTGATTAAAGACATCTTTCCTAAGACAAAAAGTAAGTCTACTCTTTCAAAGTATCTTTGGCCCACTTGCCCTTAATTAAGAAACAGATGTAACATGCCATTCTCAACACTAAAATGTGAATGCAATGAAAACATTTTCTGAGATATTAAAACACTTTATATAACCATATAAAATCCCTGTAATGCTTAAAAAGCTATCATTAATAATTATTGTAGTTAATTTTGAGAGCAAGGGTTAATTTAAACGTTAATCGTAATCATTATAATTGGAGAAAACATCTTTTTGAAAATGACCATAGATATCTCAGGATCTATCAACTGCCTGCTTTCTAAAATAGTATTAAAGAATACTAAAAATAATACCTTTAATATCTAGTAACCCTGAATGGTAGATATTAACTTATTTTACAGATGTGAAAATTTTGACAGCAAAAGTAATTTGTCTTAAGTCCTTCAATCAATAAGTAGAAGGCCCAGAACCTGAACTCAAATCTGACTCCTTATTTCATCTCTGTCGCCACTATGCCACATAAAAATATCATCACACCCATTCTTTTCAAGGCCCACAGGAAATCTGGCATGATCTCTGAGATCACCTTTTGTCAAACTGTCTTAAGAGCTCTTTTGTCCTGAATTTAGAACAGTCCTACTCATGTGTTCTTATTAATGACATATTTTTATAAGGAACTCTGTATGTCTACATATCTTTTCATTTCATAGTACTATGTGCTACTTAGGGTTAGGATTCCTGCCCAGCACTTCTTGAAATAAGCTTCATACTCAGGTGTTTATTCAGTGAAATAAAAAGAATCTGATTGGGGAAAGGGAGAGGATGTATCATGTTCAATGAATATCAACTCTCTAGCTCAGCTCTGTACGTTTATTAATAAAGCAGAACACATATCAAAAGATCTTCGCACTGAACAGAAAGCCCAGTGACTACTTTTGTCACTATGCTACTCTAAAGACTATAAACAAATTCATGTAGCCATACAAGGTGTGTAACTCTAAATACCTATTTACATTTTGGAAGAGTTGGAAATGGCAGAATTGTTATGTGCCTTCCTAGGCTTACCTCGCAGGTACTCTTGCCAAAATACAAAATTGACATTCTATGGAAAAGGGCAATCTATAAATTGAATTAGTTTTATTTTCTTTGCAAATCATGCTGAAAGAGTAGTTACTACAATCTACTACAGAATGAAACCTCAGCCTCAATGTCTGCAGTTCATAAACTACAATTTACTTACATGTATAAAACTTGACCTTAATGACAACAGTTAGTAACACCTAAATTTGTATCTCTTGCTCATCAGTGAAATATAATATTATTTAGTATCAACAGCCAAAATAAAGCTTTCTTCACAAAAAGGTAGAAAATACTGTCTTAAAATGTTCATAAGGTTTTTAAGAAGTTTGAAAATTATATGCAAGAAGCCTGAATTACTTTAGAAATGAGTCTGTGGCTCTTCTCAATTATACCCATTACTGGAAAAAACTAAGAGCACGTGACCCACAAAAAACGGTATCTATGTAAAACACATGATTTCCAACTTTGCTTATCTCGGCCCCTTCTAGCTAAAATTTGTGTCTGCCCATCCTGACTACAAAAGGGCAGGCATTGATTGTATCTTATATCTGACTGGATATTCAAACACCTAGCACACAGCCTACCACAAAGGCAAAATTTTATAAGTCTGTTGAATAAAGAAATAAAGAAATGAACTCAACTATCTTCCGTTGATGTTTTTCCTGAAAAACAAGATTTCCCTAACCAGCTTCTATAACTTTTTTCCATTTAAGATAAGAATCAGACATCTCTCTAGATTACACAAATTCTAATAAACTAGAATCTTACTTTGGCAAAAACCTCCTCCTTCACAATAAATATTAAAAGGAGTTTGTATATTAAACACACAAAATTGGTGCCAGGGAGGAAATCAAAGAACATGCAGGGCAGGGGCAGGTAAACCCATTTAGTAAACATAAGCTAAATATAAGCCAAAAAAGGACCAGGTTACCGGATTGACCTTAACCTTCTAGAAATAGCTGTGTATCATCTAATAACACCTACATTTATATCCCTCACTCATCAATGAAAATATCCTTTAATATCAATCAACAAAATAAAGGGAGATACTATTTAGGAAAAAGAGTTAGTTATCTAGTGCGATGGCTTTGCGGTGTGTCAGCTTAGCTAGGCTACACTAGAGTTTCCAGAATTTCGTTTCCTGTATGTTTCCAGTTGGGATGGTCTATAAGGTATACTTTTTTAAGAGGTGGACTACAAATGGGAAACAGTGGCCATTTGGTAGCATACACATGCCTTCTCCACTTGATCCTGGGAGGCGGAGGTTGCAATGAACCAAGATCAAGCCACTGCACTCCAGCCTGAGCCAAAGAGCTAGAGAATGTCTCAAAAACAAAAATAAAAACAAACAAACAAACAAAATCTAGATACTGTTGTGAGAAATTCTGCAGATGTAATTAAGAAAAGTAATCAACTGAATTTAAGTTAATCAACAAGGAGATTACCCTGGGTTAATCTGACTTATTCCATTAGAAGTCTTTAAAAGAGAGCTTTGGTCTTTTCTAAGCTCAGATATTCCAAACACCAACTGGGTTTACAACTGTGCCCTCTGGATCTTCCTTCCTTACTGCCTGCTTTGTGGACTCTAGACTAGTCAGCATGAACTATGCAAGCAAATTCCTCATAATAAGGGAGAAAGAGAGAGCGAGAGAGAGCTAGAGTGAGTGAGTGAGTGTGTGTGTGTGTGTATGTGTGTGTGTGTGTGTGTGTCTCCTACTGCTTCTCTGGTTGAAACTTGATAAGCTTTTCTAAAGCTTCACCTTCATAAAAATTCTAAAATAAAACTTAAAACATCCCATTAAGCCACTAACATCATAATTACAGCTCATGGCATGAACCCAAGAGGCTAACCTTATAAGTGTTTCAAAAGTTACAGTATGGTTAGGAGTATTTTTAAGCCAAGTAAGTTAAAATCTATTCCAGAATGTCAAATACTCTAACCTACACCTCTACACTAGTAAGAACGCAAGTAGTATTCATTTCAGTATGAAAACATATTTTATTTAATAAACATACTAATCCAATAATATGATGGAAAATAGTTAAGACCAGAAAAACAAAAAGCATTCTTGAAGTAAGTCATCAATGTATTAAAGGTATATTGAAAGACTACAAAAGCCCCTCAAGCTTAATTTGAAATGAACCTTTAGGCCGGGCATGATGGCTCAATGCCTGTAATCCCAGCACTTCGGGAGGCCAAGGTGGGTGGATCATGAGGTCAAGAGATCAAGACCATCCTGGCCAACATGGTGAAACCCCGTCTCTACTAAAATACAAAATCAGCAGGGCATGGTGGCACGTGCCTGTAGTCCCAGCTACTCGGGAGGCTGAGGCAGGAGAATCACTTGAACCTAGGAGGTGGAAGTTGCAGTGACCAAAGATGATGCTACTACACTCCAGTCTGGGCGACAGAGCCAGACTCCGTCTCAAAAAATAATAATAATAATAAAATAAGCTTTAGAAACTCTACATTTTTCCCAAAAAAGGCCCCATAATTGAGTTGCAAGCAACAGGTAGACACCGAGGGGTACAACGTATGTATGTCGTTGAGAGTCATGTGTGCATATATGTATTTTAGATTTTCTAAAAATAGTCTGCACTCCTAAGGAAAGACGTTAATAAAGGACCCACAGAACAATATTAATCTTAGTTTACCTTAACACCCTAGAATATAACCACATTTAGTTACTATCCCATCAAAAGGTATTCTCTTTAAAAATAATCAGATTACATCACAAGGAGGTGACAGATTTGAAAGATAAATAATCAGATTATACCACAAAGAGGTGACAGATTTGAGATAAAAATAAAAAGTGAAAAGCTTTGATTACACAGCAAATGTCAATTGTTGGACTTATTTTGTACCTTAAATAGAAAACAGGTGCTAATTACCTATGCCAGAAAAAGTCAAATATTCAATATTTAAAGTGCTTCCTGAAAGTTTAATAAACTAGAAAGAAGATCACTTGAAATTCCACTTCACATATAGAATGACCTATTATCATTATGTCTAAGTTTCCCTATTGTTATAACACACCAATACATTTTTATCACTAATCAAAAATATATAGAATAATTTAAAACTATTTTTATGAATGTTATTGTATCAAGATGTAGTATACATTAAATCAAGTGTATTTGATCAAATTTAATCATTTTCATTGCCCCAAAATATTCCATACACGAAGAACCACAACTTATACTTCCATCTCTCCATTTATGGCCATTTATATTGATTCCAATTTATTATTATTATAAACAATCCTGCAGTGAATATCCTCATACCCATCTTCCAAAACACATGTGACAAGAGTTTAAGAAACTGACACAATGAAATTTTCACAAACAGGACCTTCTTAAAAAAAACAAACACACTATTAGCAGACAGTGCCAAATTGCTTTCCAACATGGCTGTGTCTATTTACACTGACCTCACTGTGTGGGAGTTCATATTTAGACATAGCTTTGATAATGTAACATTGAGGGCATCAAATGGTACATTATTCTCATTAAATATAAATGTGCATTCCCTTGAGTATTAATAAGGTAAAGCATCTTTTCAAATGTTCACTGTTCATTCAGGTTTTCTGTCCTGTGAATTGCCTATTCACACACTTTGTTCATTTTTAATTGAATTTGTGATCTTTTAAAATTGTTTTTGAATGAATTTTTAATATATTCTAAATACACACATTTTGTTACATATATTGCAAATACACTTCCACTCTGTGGCTTGTCTTTTAAATGGGGTATGGTGACTTTTGCATAAAAAGAATTTTTTAAATACATTTCAATGTAGTTATAGCTACTGATATTCCTTTGTAAGTTTTGTCGTCAGTAATCCTGCTTTACACTGAAGTCACAAATGTATCTCCTATGTTTTCTTCCAGTGGTTGAGTTTTTTGCTCTTCATTTTTGGGTGTGTGATCCATCAGAAGATTTTTGCATATCCAAATTCAACTACCCTAGTATCATTTATTAAATTCATGCTTCCCACTTCTCATGTACATTTCTCTCCATCTACCTCTTTCCACAATATACACATACATATCCTAGTAAAATAGCTTAGTCTAATTCCATTAGTCAACATGCTTATCCCTCAGTCATATAGACAATTATGAAACTGATAGGAATTAAATGCTCTGAAAGCACTCCTCCATTTTTCTTTTAGAACTGTCCCAATTACCAATGGGCAATTTTACTATCTTAAGAATTCTGTAATCAATTTATTAAATTTCACCAGAAAAAAAGTTAGGATTTCTAACTAGATTTTACTACATAGATTCGAAAATATATATCTTTAAGATAAAAAGTTATATCAGTTTTCAAATTTATAGCTCAAAAGCTGTTTGTTGCATTTTCCATGATTTTTTAAATACTTACAGTATTTCAAAAATTTGGCCCTTGATTTCACTTACTTACAGTATGTCACCTATTCTAAGACATTTCTTAAAAAGTATTTTAAGGTTTTTTTAAAACCTAATGTCTCACTAATGCCATAAGCTAGGCAGCAGAGGGCCACAGGTGTTCCTGTCTAACCACTGTTGGGTGAGCTCTGAGCAGCCCTCAATGTTCCCACTGAGTGTGCCAGAGTGCAAGGGTTATCCATCTCCTCTGGCTGAGCAGTTTCTGCAGTGACACAGGCAACTTTGAGGAGGTCAAGGGTATAGGACTGTCTTGTCTGCTTCTTGCTCAGAAAGTGCGGGGACCTTGGTCCTGGACTCCTCTTCTGAAATCCAGTCCACCAAGAGCAGGTGTTGTCTGGCCTCTGCATTACCCTGTGCACGCCGCGGCTCAGGGCATCAGTACAAGTATGCTGACAGTCTGCTACCCTTTTTGCTGCAAATAATAAAGCATGGCTTCTGATTCAGGAGTCCTGGGTCTTCTGCCAGCATCCATGAAACTGTGGTGGCAAGCTAGCTTATCTTACAAGTAAGACAAAAATCTCAACTGCTTCACATTTCTTGACAACAAAGTGTATGAAAACTTGCAATGGCCTGGGAAGAAATTCTAGAGGAGAATAGTAAGTCACTCTTTTAAAAATGCTGCATCATTAAACATTCCTGATAGTATAGATTGCTGTATGTTATGAAAACATGACTAAAATTGATACTGAACTCTGCGAAAAGTCTTAGGCATTCACTAATTTCACTTACATTTTCTTTTAATGTATACCATGGGATACAATGAAATGACAGGACTAAATAAGTTTAGAAAAGCCTATTTCATATATAAAAAACTCTGTGAACTGCAAGTTCTCTGTCGATTTATCTGCTTTTTTGTTTTGTGTGTTTTATGTATCATCAAGTTTAGTTCTACTTGCTTTTTCTTAATCAGTTTTATAAAGGTTAGCTCATTTGTAAATTTTCAAAGAAACTTCCTTCATTTTAGTTAATCATCAATATATAGTTGTCCTCCTCTTATCCACAAGCGATACGTTCCAAGACCTGCAGTGGACGCCTGAAGCCATGGACAGTACCAAACACTATATATGCTACATTTTTTTCCTATAAACACATGCTTATGATAAAGTTTAATTTATAAATTAAGCACAGTAAGAGATGAACAACAATAAAATAGAGAATAACAATACACTGTAATGAAAGTTGTGAGAATGTGATCTCTCAAAATATCTTGTACTGTACCACAGGTAACTGAAACCATGAAAAGCAAAACTGGATAAGGAAGGACTACTATATAATTTTCAATACATTTTCTATTTATTAATTTTTCCTCTTTGCTTTTAATCTACTCTACTGTTCTTTCCAGATTCTTAAGTTAAAACATACATCCTTTATGGCCAACTCTTAGTTTTTAATTTCCAGCTCGATTCCACTATGATTAAAGAATACATTGTGAATAATTTCAGATGTCTGAAATTTCCTGAAGCTTTATGGACCAGCACATGGTCAACTGGACATGTTCCATGTACACTTTAAAAGAATGTAAATTGTCACTGTTGGATGCAATGTTCTTTTTGATAATTAGATAAATGAAATATGCTACTTGTGTAGTTCAGACCATCTTTATCCTTACTGAGTTTCTGTCTTGCTTGTTTTATCAGTTATTAGGAGTTGTGTGAACAGTATGACTGTGGACTTGTGAGTTTCTACTTTTAGTTCTGGTAATTTTTGCTTTATATATTTTCAAGTTATGTTACTTGATACACAGAGACTTAGGATCATGATCCCTTCCTGCTGGAATGACCTTTTTATATACTTTAGAACTTTCTATATTAAAAAGTAAGAAAGTCTTCTTCCTTTCCATTCTGTAAGCCTTTTATTTTGTTTTATGGCTTTACTGCACTTGCTAGGACCTTTAGTATAAGTTGGAATAGAAAGGGTAAAATCAAACATCCTTGGCTTGTCTGTGACCTTAGGAGGAAGACACTGAGAATTTTACTGCTGAGTATATGTCTTTTCATAAATCGAATTTATCAAACTGAGGAAGTTTCCTTCTATTCTTAGTTTGCTGGGAGGTTTTATCATATATGTGTATTGAATTTTGTCAAATACTTTTTGATGCTCCTAGATATAATCATGCAGTTTTTCACTTTCATTCTATTGTTATGATGAACTGCACTGATTAGTTTCAAGATGTTAAACTAAACTTGCATTCTCAAAATATACTTCTTTTGGTAATGCAGTATCTTATTTATCGTTAATTTAATTTGCTCAAATTTTGTTTAAAATTTTTACATCTATATCCATGAAGAATACTGATTCTTTGTTTTGCTGTTATCTTTGTTGAATTTTGGTGTAACAGTAACAATAGTTGTTATCAATTTGTGATAATGAGTTAAGAAGTACTCTCATTTTTTTTGTCTTAATGGAAGACTTTACATAAGATTCACAGTATTTCTTTCTTGAAGTTTGATAACATTTATTAGTGTGGTCATTTAGGCTTTACATTTTCCTGGTGGAATAATTTTTAATTGCAAATTCAAGTTCTCTAATCGATATAGGGATACTAAAATTTTCTATTACTCCTTGGTAATAATTTGTTGTTTTCCAAAGAACTTATTCTTTTCAACTAAGTTGTCTAATTTACTGGCTTAAAGCTGTTTATGATATTCTCTTAAAAAGCCTTTTAATGTCCATATGATCGACAGTGATGTCTCCTATTTTATTATAGATATTGGTAATTAGTGTCTTCTCTCTTGTTCTGGATTAGTCTAATTAGAGCTTTATCTTAATTATCTTTTCCAAAAACTCTTTGTAGTTTCATTATTTTTCTCTACTTGTCCGTATTCTATTTCAATAATTTATTATTATTATTTCCTTTTTTTACATTACATTGGGTTTACCTTGCTGTTTTCTTTACACGTTTAAATTAGGTAGGAAATTAGATAATTGTAGTTTTATTCCAACATAAACATTTATGTATATAAATTTCCTCCAAACACTGCTTTAGCTTCATCTCATAAATTGTTATCTTGCATTTCCACAATCACTGGGTCCAAAATATTTTCTGATTTCCCTTTGACATCTCTTGACCAACTGATTACAAAACAGTATGTCACTTCCCAAATACTTGAAATTTAATTCCACTGCGGTCAAAGTTCACATTCTATATAATCTTTTTTTTTTTTTTTTTTTTTTGATACTTTGTACCTTATGGCCCAGCATGTGCTCTGTTTTGGTGAATGTACCATATGCATGTGAAAAGAATGAGAATTCTCTAGCTCTAAGGTATAATGTTTTATAAACATCAGCAAGGTCAAGAATGGCTGATAATAAAGTTAAAATCTTCTGAGTAATTGATTTTTTATTAGTTGCTGAGTCACATTAAAATCTCAATCTGATTGTGGAACTGTCTATTTCTGCCTTTAGTCACGTATTAAGTCACTCTGCATTAAATAAATACATATTTATGATTGATATGTCCTCCTGATGAACTTTTGTTACTATGAAGAATCCACATTACCTGATATAAAATTTTTCTGTTGCAATCTATTTTACCTGATATTAATATAGTCACTTCAATCTTTTACTGTTTTCTTAAAAATATGCTTTTCAATCTATTTATTTTCAACTTACCTGTGTCTAGTATTTCTCTGTAAACTGTACATAGTTGGGCCTGCTTTTTTTTATTTTTTATTTTTTTGAGACGAGTCTGGCTCTGTCACCCAGGCTAGAGTGCAGTGGCGTGATCCTGGCTCACTGCAACCTACACCTCCCGGGTTGAAGCAATTCTACTGCCTCCCAAGTAGCTGGGGTTATATGGATGTGCCACCATGCCTGGATAATTTTTGTATTTTTTAAGTAGAGGCAGGGTTTCACCAAGTTTGCCAGGCTGGTCTCAAACTCCTGACCTCAAGCGATCCACTTCCCTCAGCCTCCCAAAGTGTTGGGATTATGGGCGTGAACCACCGCCCTGGCCTGCTTTTTATTTTACTTATTTTATTATTATTATTTTGAGATAGAACCTTGCTCTGTTGCTCAGGCTGGAGTGCAGTGGCATGATCTTCGCTCACTGCAACCTCCGCCTCCCACGTTCAAGTGATTCTCCTGCTCAGCCTCCTGAGTAGCTGGCACTACAGATGCACACCACCACATCCAGCTAATTTTTTTATTTTTAGTAGACATGGGGTTTCAACATATTGCCCAGGCTGGTTTCAAACTCCTGAGCTCAGGGCAACTGGCCCATCCTGGCCTCCGGAAGTGCTAGGATTATAGGCTGAGCCACCACGGCCAGCTTGCTTTTTATTTTTAATCCATGATGACAATCTGACAATCTCTGTCATTTAATTGAAGTGGTTCTTCCATTTCTATTTAATGCAATTTTTGTATGATTAGGTGTGTATCTACCATTTTACTACAGTTTTCTATTTATAGCCTCTGTATTTTGTTCCTTAGCTTCCCTTCCAGACTTTGAAAAATATATCTATATATACATTACTTCAATGTATTTTAAAATTCCATTTTAGTTTTTAAGTTATACTTAAAAGCTCCTTACATACACCTTTTGGCATTGGTTTTTCAGTTATTGCTATGGGGGATACAATACAAATCTTTAACTTTTCAAGGTCTACTTAAAATTAATATTACACCGTTTCACATAATATGAAGAAACCTGTAACCTTATAAGTCCACATATACACATACATGAGTCAAAACTCCACAGGACAATACTACTTCCCCCCTTTATTAAATGGTCATATGTAATGTAAAGAAATTAAGAAGTGGGAAAGAGCAAAAAAAATGGTTATTTTCCTCTTTATGAAGATATTTACCAGTACCAGGGTAAAAATTTCTATGCAACGAACTGTCCATCTCCTCTCATTTCTCTCTAGCCTGTAAAATTACCTTTAGCATTACCTGGTGTGCTTATCTGCTGGCAATTAGTTCTCTCCGTTATCTTTCAAAATGGCTTTACTTCGCCTTCATTTTTAAGACATTTTCACTGCTTATAGAATTCAGGGTTCACAATTTCTTACTTCTACCATTGACTGGTTGATTGATTGATTGACTGAGATGGAGTCTCACTCTGTTACCCAGGCTAGAGTGCAGTGGCACAATCTTGGCTCACTGCAACTCCGTCTCCCAGATTCAAGTGATTCTCATGGCTCAGCCTCCTAAGAAGCTAGGATTACAGCCACCCGCCACCACATCTGGTTAGTTTTTCTATTTTTAGTAGAGTTGGGGTTTCTCCACGTTGGCCGGGCTGGTCTCGAACTCCTGACCTCAGGTGATTCACCCACCTTGGCCTCCCAAAGTGCTGGGATTACAGGTATGAGCCACTGCACCCGGCCAGTGAAACATCTTTTAAAAGATAAAAGTGCCCAAGCGTGATGGCTCATGCCTATAATCCTAGCACTCTGGGAGGCCGAGGTGGGTGTATCACCTGAGGTCAGGAGTTTGAGACCAGCCTGGGCAACATAGTGAAAAACAATCTCTACTAAAATAGAAAAATTAGCTGGGCCTGGTGGTGCACGCCTGTAATCCCAGCTACTCAGGAGGCTGAGGAAGGAAAATCGCTTGAGCCCAGGAGGTGGAGGCTGCAGTAAGCCAAGACTGCACCACTGCACCTTAGCCTGGGCAACAAGAGTGAAACGTCATCTCAAAAAAAAGGAAAGGAAAGGAAAAGGAAAGGAAAAAGAAAAGGAAAGGAAGAGGAGAGGAAAAGGAAAAGGAAAGGAAAAAAAGATATTTTACTCTCTTCTGGCTCTTTACTATGCTCTGATAAGAAGTGGGCCATTAATCACATCATTGTCCCCCTATACATGATGTGTAATTTTCTCTTCCTGCTTTCATGATTGGTTCTTTTAATCTTTAGCTTTTCAGTTTTACTCTCTGATGTAACTCAATGTAGGCTTCCTTGTGTTCATTCTACTTGCTGTTTCTTAAGCATCTTGAATTTGTACATTTATGTCTTTCATCAAATTTGTAAGATTTTTCAGCCATTAATTCTTCAAGTACTTTTTCAGTCTTATTTACTCTTTTTCTGAGACTCCAATTATACATACGTCAGACCACTTCACATGCTATTCCTACCTCTCAATTTTTTTTCTCTTTGTTCTTTACAATGGAACATTTCTATTGCTCTTCTCCAAATTCACATACTCTTTCTTCAGCAACTGTGTCATCTAGTGAATTTTTTATACCAGATATTCTATTTTCCAGTTTTAAATTTTCCATTGGTTTCTTTTATTACTTCTATTTCTCTGTAAGAATTGTCTTTTTGTATTTTGACCTTATGAGAATCGTTAACAGCTGCTATTAAAAAAAAAAACAAAAATCTGTCTCAGTTCCAAAATGTAATGGTTGGTATCAGCTGCTTTTCTTTTGAGAGTATGATTTACTTTCAGAGTTTAATTTTAAACTGCATCCTAATTCTAGATTATTTTGACGGTTTTTTTTCTTTTGTTTTTGGTTCTGGTTTTGTTCTTGTTTTGTTTTGTAGTAGGCAATATCTTGATTCAATTGAGGACTGCAAACTTTGTTACTCAGGTGCCAACTCTGGTCTCAGTTCACATCTTTAGATGAGATGCTTTACGTCCACTCTGCACGTATAATCCTGGAGTCAGCTACAGTTTGGGGATTCCTGCTCTCTTTTCTTTCCCTTCTTTTTGCCTTTCTCAATCAGCAGAGATTTCCCTGGGTTGGAATTAGTGCCACCTAATGTGCTTTGCCTCAGGCTAAAAGCCAGGAAAACTAGCATTCAGTGTACTAACTTCCTTCCTCCAAGGACCAACTCTATTTCAGACTCTGCTTATATTCATCCTACAGAGTTCCTTGGAGTAGCTGGTTTTTATTGTGCATATTTTAGAGCTGCTTATTGCAGGGGATAACAGAAACCCTCAAGTTCTTATTTTGGCAGTTCAAAGCCCATTCTTTCATGGAAATATCAATAATCCAGTATTCAGGCCATTTGGAGGCTTGGCCTTAGTTCTAGTTACAATACTATCTCCAGTCCTCCTGCAACCAGAAACATTCTCTAGGTGACAGGCATAACTTTTAGGCTGTATTCACAGGTGATACAGCACACCCAAAGCATAGTTTACTCCTGTGAGACTGGCTTCAATGGCCATTACTCATGTTCAAAGTCAGTCAATTTCCTAGCCATTTTTCCCTTAATCATTCCAGAATCAAGTTGGTCTTCTAATTCAGTCCTTGCTTACAGCGATGTGTTTGTGGCCAAAGGATTACTATACACAAACATGTTCACCAAAGTTGCCATTGGTGGATGACGGTGAGGGTGAGGGATGGGAGGAATGATGTGGGTAATATAATCTTAAAACACAACACTGAAAGGGGTGTACTTATGTATGAAAACAGTATTAACAAATTCAATAGTAGATATTAAAAATTCCAGCAATTAACTCAAATATACAATACTAAGGGTCATATTAAGCATTCCTAAGTGTCTACAATGTACCAGGCACTATGCACATTATAGAGGTTAAGATAGAGTTACTACTCTTAAAGAACTCTGTAACCCACTGTAGCTGACTAAGTGCTTATGTAACGATGTGATTATGTTATGGGATCAAAGGAATAGGAAATAACTAACTTTTCTGAAAATGTTGCCTAAGACCTAGAAAATACACTGAAAAATCTAAATAAAATCCAGAAACCAGGTGCTTGGGAGATTTTCCAGAGATCACAAATCATGTGATGTAAAAGGGTATTCTTCCTCATTTGTACAGTGAAATTTCCTGTGGTTACAAAATACAGAAATATTCTTAATCATAAAACTCCTATACATGGATTTTACTGACTGATACTGATCCCTTATATTTTTATTTTAACAACCACTTTTATAGTGCATTCATTATTCAACAGACCAACAACTGAAATGTCAATTCAATTGGGAAAATCTCACAAGAATAATGAAAATCTCTCTGATACCTCAATTAGTCAGCTCTCACACTGCTATAAAGACACCACCTGAGACTGGGTAATTTAAAAACAAAAGTAGTTTAACTGACTCACAGTTCTGCAAGGCTGGAGAGGCCTCAGAAACCGTACAATCATGGTGGAAGGGGAACACGGCACCTTCTTCACAAGGTGATGGGGTGGGCGGGGTGGGAACACATCTGCCAAACACTTTTTAAACCACCAGATCTCGTGAGAACACCCACAAACTTTCACAAGAACAGCATGGGGAAAATGGCCCCTATGATCCAATCACCTCCCACCAGGTCCCTCCCTCAACACATGGGAATTACAATTCAATATGAGATTTGGGTGGGGACACAGAGCCAATCCATATCACTCCACCCCTGAGCCTCCCAAACTTCATGTCCTTTTCACATTTCATAACCAACCATAACATACCACTATTTAGTTCCCCAAAGTCTTAACTCATTCCAGCATTAACCCAAAAGTCAAAAAGTCTCATCTGAGACAAGGAAAATTCCTTCTCCTATGAACCTGTAGAATCAAAAACAGGTTAGTTATTTCCAAGATAGAATGGGCACTGGGTAAATGTTCCCATTCCAAATGGGAGAAATTGGCCAAAACAAAGGGGCCACAAGCCCTATGCAAGTCCAAAACTTGGCTAGGCAGTCATAAGATCTTAAAGCTCCAAAATCTCCTTTGACTCCATGTCTCACATCCAGGACACGCTGTTGCAAGGGGTGGAGCGGCTCCCACAGCACTGGGCAGCACTGTCCTTGTGGCTCTCCAAGGTTCAGCCCTCTTGGCTGCTTTCATGGGCTGACCATGAGTGCCTGCAGCTTTTCTAGGAACATGGTGAAAGCTGCTGGATTGGTGGATCTACTTTTCTGGGGTCTGGAGGATGGTGGCCCTGTTCTCACAGCTCCATTAGGCCATGTCCCAGTGGGGACTGTGTGGGGGTTTCAACCCCACATTTCCCTTCTGCAGTGCCCTAGCAGAGGTTCTCCATGAGGGGTCCACCCCTGCAGCAGACTTCTGCCTGGACATTCAGGCTTTCCATACATTCTCTGAAATCTAGGCAAAGATTCTCAAACTCAACTCTTGTGTTCTGTGCACCCGCGAGCCCAACACCACGTGGAAGCTCCCAAGGCTTGGGGCTTGTGCCCTCTGAAGTAACAGCCCAAGCTGTACCTTGGGCCCTTTAAGCTACAGCTGGAGCTGGAGATGCTGGGATGCAGGGCACCATTTTTTCCTCAAAATATTAGGAAACATATTCAGAAGGCAAAGAAATGTAAGCAATGTTTTTAAAATGGGATTAACAGTATGCTTGGATTCAGAGCTAATAAACATTTTTAAAAAGAAGAGGAGCAAGTCCCACCCAGATGAATCAGGTAAAAGAAAGAAAAAGCATCCAAATAGGAAAAGAAGTCAAACTATCTCTCTTTGCTAACAATATGATTTGATACCTAGAAAATACTACTCTGCCAAAAGGCTCCTGGAACTGATAAATGACTTCAGTAAAGTTTCAGGATCAAAACCAATGTACAAAAATCAGTAGCATTTCTATACACCAGTAACATTCAAGCTGACAGCCAATGCATCCCATTTATAACAGCCACACTCACACCCTCAAAACCTAGAAATACATCTAGCCAAGAACGCAAAGATCACTGTAAGGAGAACTACAAAACAAAACACTGCCAAAAGAAATCAGAGATGACACAAACAAACGAAAAAACATCCCATGCTCGGATTGGAAAAATCAGTATCATTAAAATGATCATACTGCCCAAAGTAATCTACAGATTGAACGCTATTTCTATCAAACTACCAACACCACTTATCACAGAATTAGAAAAAACTATTTTAAAATTCATATGTAACCAAAACAGAGCTCAAATAGGAAAAGTAACCCTAAGCAAAAGGAACAAACCTAGAAGTATGACATTATCCAACTTCAAACTATAATACAAGGCTACAGTAACCAAAACATTATGATATAATAACAGACATAAAGACCAACGAACGGAACAGAATACAGAACCAGAACATCTACAGCCATCTGAATTTTGACAGAAATAAGCAATGGGGAAAAGAACCCCCATTCAATAAATAGGGCTGGGAGAGCTGGCTAGCCACACACAGAAGAATGAAATTAGAACCACATCTTTCACTATACACAAAAATTAACTGCTGGAGGCGGTGGCTCACACCTGTAATCCTAGCACTCTGGGAGGCAGAGGCAGGCAGACTGCCTGAGCTCACGAGTTCGAGACCAGCCTGGGCAACATGGTAAAACCCCATCTCTACAAAAGTACAAAAAAAAAAAAAAATTAGCCAGGCGTGGTGGTGGGTGCCTGTAGTCCCAGCTACTCAGGAGGCTGAGCCAGGAGAATTGCTTGAACCCAGGAGGCGGAAGCTGCAGTGAGCCAACATCGAGCCACTGTACTCCAGCCTGAGTGACAGAGTGAGACTAGAAGAAAACCTAGAAACCATCATTCTGGACATCAGCCTTGGGAAAGAATTTATAACTAAACCCTCAAAAGCAAATGCAACAAAAACAAAAATTGACAAGTGAGACTTAATTAAACTAAAGAGCTTCTGCACAACAAAAGAAACTATCAAGACAGTAAACAGACAACCTACAGAATAGGAGAAAATATTCACAAGCTACACATCCAACAAGGGTCTAATATCTGGAATCTATAAGGAACTTAATTCAACAAGCAAAAAACAACTCCATTAAAAAGTGGGTCAAAGCAATGGAGAAAAGACCCCCACCATTCAATAAATGGTGCTGGGAGACACAGCTAGCCACACGCAGAAGAATGAAATTAGACCCATATCTTTCACTATATATAAAAATTAACAGCTGGGCGTGGTGGCTCACGCCTGTAATCCTAGCATTTTGGGAGGCAGAGGCAGGCGGATTGCCTGAGCTCGTGAGTTCAAGACCAGCCTCATCCCGTTTCTTTTGAGAATTGTCTTCTCAAAAGAAAACATACAAGGAGCCAAGAAACATGAAAAAATGCTCAACATTACTGATCATCAGAGAAATGCAAATCAAAACCACAATTAGATACCATCTCACACAAGTCAGAATGGCTATTATAAAAAAGGCCAAAAAAAAAAAAAAAAAAATAGATGCTGTTGAGGCTATGAGGAAAAGAGAACACTTATATACTGTTGGTGGGAATGTAAATTAGTTCAGTCACTGTGGAAAAGAGTTTAGAGATTTCTCCAAGAACTTAAAACAGAACTACCACTTGACCCAGCAATCCCATTACTGGGTATACATCCAAAAGAAAACAAATCACCCTACCAAAAAGACACATGCAACCTGCATGTTCATCACAGCACTACTGACAATAGCAAAGACATGGAACCACCAAGGTGACCATCAACAGTGAAGTGGATGAAGAAAATGCAGCAAATACACACCATGGAATACCACCAAATAAATAAAGGGCGTTGTGGAAATTAGTGAATTCGTGTATAAAATAAGTTCAAAATGACAATATAAATTTCAAGTTCATCATAAATACAATCGCTATTTTTCTCTTAGATTCAACCTACAATGGAGCCCCTTTTTGAAGCATGAAAATTGTAGCAGGGGGCTAAACATTCACTTTATCTTAATTTTGGTCCAGTTTGCTCTCTCAGAGTTTAAATCATCAAGAAGTGCTTACTGACTCAATATTAGGTTCAAATGGGTTAACACAGAAAAAGTTTTAACTAGTCTACAAAGCTTTAACTAGTCTAAATGACATTTAACAAATATTAAGAATATAATTTTTTTTTTTGAAACAGGGTCTCACTCTTTCACCCAGGCTGGAGGGCAGTGGTGCGATCTCAGCTCACTACAATCTCCACTTCCCCAGTTCAAGCGATCCTCCCTCCTCAGCCTCCCAAGTAGCTGGGACCACAAGCACATGCCACGATGCCTGGCTAATTTTTCTATGTTTTGTAGAGATGGGGTTTCGCTGTGTTGCCCAGTCTGGTCTTCAACTCCTGAGCTCAAATGATCCACCCACCTCAACCTCCCAAAGTGCTGGGATTACAGGTATGAGGCACCATGTCTAGCAAGAATACAAAATATCTCTTAATAACCTTTTTGTGAGGCAGCAAAAATAAATATTTAAAGTCTATGAAAGCATACAGGACACATCTTATAACAAACAGTTTTAATCCTCAAAGGATTTACCAAAAACAAAGCTGCCAACAAACAGCTGGAAAAAACAAAGTTAATTTTCTTCACCTCATATCTTCCAAACAGATAAATAAAGGCATTATAGCTGCTTAATACAAGTTTTAATTGAGTGCTGTCACTGGTGGAAAGAAAGTGCAGAACCACTACTTTCCTTATCACACAAAGTAGGTAGTAATTAACAGCCATTCTGGCACAATCCCTTATCACCAAAATACACAATGGATGCTAACTTCTCTCAAAGCCAATGCTCAGTTACAACAAAGCTGAGCTGGTGTTTCAGGGTCACATTCACTTCTTTATTACACAAGCATAAATTTACTGCTCAGTCAGACACCTATAATTAAACACAAGAAGACTATAATGCTAATATTCAGGCTAGCTTGCATGGAATGGGGTTCCCCCTCCTCGCCATAAGATGATTGCCTTTCATGTTAGAGTTTCAAGTAGCTACAGTTCACTTAGTTTTGATTACATAGCAATTAGATATGCAAATGCATAAGATCCAGAAAAATACTTTTCAAACATCAGATTGTGAGCAATCAGGCCCATTCTCTTCTCTTGTATATACAAGCAGCTCATTAAACAAGTATTGTCTAAAAAAATCTCTGCCTCAAATGCTTTGGGATTTTTTTTTTTTTTTATGTTAAAACATTCAAAATACTCCCATAAACGAAATCTCTTTTGGCCACCTAGTGAGCAGTCCATGCCAGTGTTGGGTGGGGAACACTTTGAGTGGCCAAAGAACACGCCTTAATTCACATTATCCATTTAAGTTTGAGTATATCACAGCTTGCCATAAAGCTTTTAAAAATTTCTTTTAATATATAATTTAAAAGTCACTGTATTAAATGACATCTATTATTAACAAAATAAAAAATACTGCCAAGTATTACTAAATATTCCAATCATTTGACTGAGAAGCTATTTTCATCTTACTTTATGGGTTTGTATCAGAAGCTACATGTGGGTGTTACTGTGGAGAATCATGCACACATTGGAGGGAAGAATTTGTACTTCATAAGTATCAAAAATTGTCAGTTATCTGTGGGGGCGTGGCTTGAAAACCTAATACGGCCACCAACAGTCTTTGCAAAATATGCTCACATATTGTCTCTAGCTTAGCAATTAATTTTACTTTTAGGTTTTACATTTCAACTTTCCTTCTTAACTTCAACTCCAACTAATTCATAAAGTATTTGTTGGTTTTTTTCCCTCTTCCGAAATTTAAGTCTTATTCAGGTATTTAAATTTCCAAGTATCTTCATTATTTGATGCTCCTATACTTTAGAAAATAAATTTCCTGTAAAATTCTGTAGTAAGAAGAACATAATTTTTTTTAGGAGGCACCAATTATGTCCACACTTCACTGAGGAAATCAGAAATATAAATTACTCATTCTGAAGAAGACAGCCTGGGTAAGGAAACAAAAGCAAACAATAAATACAAACATTACGTTGCATATTTAGAGAATAAGTGCTTTGGAAATTCTGCTAAGATTAGCAAACGTTGAAGAACTCTAACAGCATGGAAATAAAATGAATCTGAAGAAGATTCCTAGTTCACGCCACCATGTCTTGCCTCAACAACTGCAACAGTCAACAATGAATCCCCTTCCTTCAACTCTTCCCCAACTCCCTGCACACATACATGGCCCTAATTGCTAAAGACAACTCTTGCTAAAAATAAATATCATGTCACTCCTCTGCTTAAAACCATCAACTGACTTCCTGGTACTTGCAATAAAATTTTACCAAGCCTATAGAGAAGCATATGGACAGGGACACAAACGTCTTCTCTTCCCACTTTCCACCCATGCTGACTTTGCTATTCCTTAGACAGTTCCACCACATTCACAACTGAGTGCTTTTGCTCTAACTTCACCCAGAAACATTCAGTCTGCAGATCTTCCCATGTCAACCACCCATCAGAGTCTCTGTTAAGATGTAACTTCCTCAGAGTCCTTCACTGGCCCTCCTAGTTAAAAGCCTTCCATCCAGCCCACACTTATATTGCCTGGCATTATTATTTTCATGGCACTTACCCCTATCTGAAACTATCTCGTTCATTTAGTTGTGTAGCTTCTGTCTTCCTAAATTATGCTCCATGAGAGCAAGAACCTCCCAGTTTTGTGTCTAGTCCAGAGCAGGAAATAAAAAATACTTACTAAACTATTTAACAAACTTTGAAAAGTAGAAGAAAAATAGTCTAGGGGGTGGAAGGTGGGTAGGACATGTGAAAAGAATAAAGATAGCTTGATTTTTTGGAACGTGAGGACAGGACTGACAACACAGAGGGTACTGGAAATATTGTATGAGAGAGACAACGGACTTGGCTGAATTATTTTGCCATTTAATGTTAAACTGAACGTACACTGTCAGTGATGCTAATGAAACAAATTCACTTGTTTTAGAATGTGTTTAATCAAGTCTAGCACAATGTCACAATGTGTCCTAGTTTTCCTTGCCAATTTGATAAAATGTTCTTCTTTTTCATTTAATCATATTATCAAAGGAGAATTCCTCAAAAGTGATGACTCAACGACCATCTTCCCTTTATCACTAAAAAACTCACTTGCTGTGTCTAAATTAGGTTTGGTTTATCAGTGGCCTATCTAAATATTACAAACTGGTCCAAGATATGTCATATATATAGATAAATATGAATAAAAGCCAAACAAGTTCAATCATCACTATTCCTGAATTATTTTTAATACTACAAGAGTTTTACAGAAAGAGAAAACACATTGAAACCAGTGACTAACTGAGCCCAGATTGAGCATCCTTAATCCAAAAAAAAAAAAAAAAAAAAAAAACAACGCTCCAAAATGACACATTTTGAGCACAGACATGATGCCACAGTGTAAAACTGCATATCTGACAACCTTGTTCTCTGATACTTCCATACATATAAAACTTTGTTTCATGCACAAAATTTAAAATATTGTATGAAATTACCTTCAGGCTATGTGTATATGAAAGAATTTCGTGTTTAGTATTTGGTCTAATCCACCAGATATCTCATTGTATATATGCAAATATTTCAAAATCCAAAAAAACCCAAAATCCGAAACATTCCTGATCCCAAGCATTTCGGATGCTCCATCTGTATAACTAAATTCATATGGTATCAAAGGCAATGGAAAAATAAAATGAGCACACTTAGAATCTAGTTTTATATTCTAACAGCAGATACACGTACAAATCTGTCAAATATCTAGAATCAGTTTTAAGTGTTTTAATCATAAAAAATTATTTCTAAAACTAGTGTAATATTCTTCAAAACAATGTGAGGAAAAAAACAAACTAAGTCTGGGGAATTACTACTCCAACATAAAAGGGGAGAGGAGGGAAAGAGGGAGACAGACATAAGAATAAGAGGAAGAAGGGAGGGCCTGAAAGTGAAGGGGGATGAGGGACACAAACATGGCGGCCAATGCACCAGGAACCACATATGGTAAAATGCTACACGTGGGTAAGTGAGGTGAAAGGTGTGTAGGAGAGCTTTGTACTATTTTTATAATTCTGCAAGTTTAAAATTATTCCAAAACATGAAATTAGAAACAGGAATTATTTGTCCACAAACTTTTATTTCTTCAAATTTTCTGTATAAATTTGCTCTGCCTAAACCAACATTGTCCAATACAACTTTCTTTAACAATGGGAATGGTCTTTATTTGTGCTGCACAAAACAGTAGCTAAAATCACATGTCAGTATTGAGGATGTCAGCGTCACTATGTGACTGAGTGACTTTTTTCTTTTATTCAGTTTTCATTTAAATATCTGTATATTGTCGCGGTGACCTGCTATGGCCTCAATGTGTCCCCGAAAATTCATGTGTTAGAAACGTAACCCCCAATGCAACAGTGTTGGCAGCCAGGGCCTTTTGGGAAGCCTTCAGGTCATGAAGCAGAGCCCTCTTGTATGAATTAATGCTTTGAAAGAAAGGGCTTGATGGAGACAGTTTGGTCCCTTCCTCACCCCTCTGTCCCTTCTGTCCCTTAAGGACACAGAATTGCCTCCCTCTGGAGGATGCAGAAGTAAGGCACCATTGTGCAAGGGGAGGCTGAGTTCTCACCAGGTAAGACCTGTCAGTGACACCATGATCTTGGGACTTCCCAGACTCCAGGGCTGTCAGAAATGTATTTCTGTTCTTTATAAATTACCCAATCTCAGATATTGTTAGAGCAGAACAAACGAACTAATACAGTACTCTAATCGACAGCACAGGTCCAAATATTTCACTTATACAAGTAATGCTAAGACTAGTTTATTGGGAAATGATAATACTCTTTCTCATAATACCCTTTTGGGTATGCTTAAAGCAGTTTCAATTAAACAAACCCAGGGCTCAAGGCCTGAGTCGAAGTGAAAGAGGTTAGGGATGGCAAGTGTCCTGAACTTAGTCCCAGAGATTCCCATAAGGAATCCTCTAACTACTGGTGACAAAGGACATTGAAATCATTCCAGAGTATTTATACACACTTCAGCCTTGACCATGCAGAATGCTGCACTTTGAAACATTTCTATCAAAGATCTGATTAGGACAATAATCAGTGTTTAATTCCTGCCAAATGATTTCTGCCATCATGTCAAGTATACAGAATGTATTTTTTATTTAAAAGCTCTTCCACTAGTTAGTTTAATACATGTATAATGCTCTAAACATAAATTCATGTACTATTCTCAATGGTGACTTCATTATCTTCTGTTGATAATTACAATGGGCTATAAAAACTACATTTTTAAAAAATTTTAAATTCTAAAGCAATGTGGTCTGAGATGTTTCTAAATAGCTACAAGTTCCTACTAAAGTTTTAAGATACATGCAAAGTTCTGAACAAGGGTTAAAACAGCCTTGATACAAAACTATTAGGCTGTTTTATATCAACAAGTAAAAGAAAACCGCCCTGTACATAATGGATAGTCCAAAAGCTGGTAAGTGAGATTATGTTTATTTTATAAATTATCTGTATAGCTTAAATAATTAAAGAACTGAAAGTGACTAAAGATAAATCAGGTAATGGAAACAAGTCATTTAACTGCTTGGCAATGAGAAGAAACCATTGTTTTATTTCCCAGAACAGAGGACTACAAACTTACACATACCTAAACAGACAGACACTCACAAACAAATATACCAATAAGATACTAACCTTTCTGTGTAGAAACAAAAAAAAATAAACTAACTGAAAAATACATTAAAATTGTGCAAATTATTTGGGGTGGGGTGAGGAGGAGAGCAAGTAAGAAACGACTCTAGAAAGTATAGGCAAAAAATAATCCCCACACAAATTCAGCCAATGCTGGCGGGGAAGCAGTGAGAGTACCAGAGGGTCTTGAGCTGCACAACTGTGCAAACTTGTTGAACGACTGAGGGCAGAAAGGAGTTGAGGATGCCTCCCACATACATATTTTTTACCATGGCTGCAGTAGGAGCAAACTAATGAAGAACATGAATTAAATTCTATAAGCCAACAAGACTACTGGAGGACAAAAAGATCCACTGATTTACATAATTTTCCGTACTTTATTTTCTTCAAGGATCATACAAAATTTAGTTCTTATTCTAACAGCAACACAGTAACAGAAATTTTTAAAGTAGCATTTTAATTTTCTATCAAAAACTTCATAAGGCCACAGTATCACTCCTTAACAAATTCCATGATAGCTAGTAACAAAAGTAGATTTAAGAATGACACTAGTGTTTTGTAGAAGTCACAAACACTAAAACAACACCCAAATCTGAAGGTGACTATATAAGTTTTCATCCCCACCAGAATGTTTTGAACGTGAATGGAGATGCTACTAGTAATTATAACTAGACAATAAATATAGCTAAAACTATCCTAAGCAAATCAAAACTTAATGTCACTCTTCCAAAAGCTATACTGAGAAGAAAATTTAGCATGCTTTCAAAATATGAAGGTAATAGGGTTTTAAAAAAAACATGGATTTTTCTTTTTTAACAAACAATATCTACTCTTATTTCTTCCCAGGTCATTAGGTAATAAATATAGGACATATAGATAAAATAAAACTAATAGACTGAATAAATTCTTACTTATACAGTAAGAGCAAAATTCCCCCAAAAATGAGTTTTTTTTTTTTTTTTTTTTTTTTGCGACTAAAACATTGCACTAAAAAAATTTTCTTAAGAAGTTTAAAAAAAATTTTCCTACTAAATTGAGAATTTCAAAAGTGGAATTTTACATTGTTTAACCACTTCGAAAAAAAGTAAACTATATAATCATTAAGAAGCAATTTTAAAATTTTAAGTCAATAAAATTGTTTTAAAAGGAAACCAATTGATAAACAGAAAATTTCCCATCTTCCCTTAGATAAATGAATTTCCAAAAGAATTTAAGATTTAACTGAACAAACGCTGGAACAAAACTAATGATGGCACAAAACGGCAAATATCCATATAAACTACTGAACAAGGTAAGGGCCTTAAAGTACGACACTAAAGACAGAATCCACAAAACCACAATAAAATATACTTTAAAATTATTCAATTAATAATGTCTTTATGCAAAATAATTATAAGCAAAACTAAAAGACAAACTACTCCTTCCTTCAACACATATTTACTGAGTACCAACTACACAGCAGGTATGTACAATTCTATTACTGAGGACAGAACAATGAATAAAAGAGACAATTCTGCTCTCAATGCACATATTCCTTTAAGTGAGGGTGGTGGTAATATATATGTAGAACATGTCAGGGCTGTTGATGGTAAGATGAAAAAATACAAGAGAGCAAAAGGGCAAGAAGGTTTACTCTACGGTGGTCAAGTGGTTATGGAAAGTCTCTCTGAAAAGTGAGATTCAACATCTGAAATGAAGAGACAAATCAAGTTCACACATATATAAGGGCAGAGTATTCCAGGCAGAGGGAGTAGAAAAGTCTAGGGAAGAGCAAGCTACAAGGCCATATAGGGCCTCTAGCCACAGTAAAGACCCGACTCCAACTGAATACATGAAAATATGCTCGAAGATTATTCTTTAAATTCATTCTGGTTGCTGAAAAGAGAAAAGAGCAGAAGAATGGAAATAAGGAAATCAGAAGACTACTTAGAGAAAAGACACAATGTAGTAGTTAAACTCAAGCCGGCCTGGGTTCGTATCTTGGGACCAAGCAACTCACTAGCCACAGAAGGTACTTTACCTCCTTAACGCTTCATTTCCTCATCTATAAAATCAAAACAATAACTGCCTCACAGGGCTTCCAGAAGATTCAATGGGTTAATTCACATGGACTGATAACAATGGCTAAATCACAGCTCAGTGTGTTGAAGCCCTTAACAATACCAACATCAACTTCTCCTTGTCACCACAACCACTACTACCACCATCTAACCAAGTAAAGGTATCAAGCAGCGTAAAAGTCAGAAGAGAGACTCTAAAATCAACAAACGAAAGGGATATGGAAGAATACATGTAATACAGAAAGAGCTCTTAACCTATTAGAAATGACAGGCAATATATTCATTACAATTAAATGTTAACTAACAAATGTAAAGGGAAGGACAGGGAAACTGGACAAGAGACATTGCAATCCTAAATTTGTTAGGAAAGAATATTTGCAAAGTTTCAAAGTATTTCTCCTTAGATTAGTTATGATTTAAAAGGGGGTAAAGTTACCTTTACAATGACAATACACAACTCACGCTATTTTAACCAAATGATCAGCTACCGACATCAAAAATGAGGCAAATTAACATCATCTAACTGCTAATGTGATGCCTGAGAAGGACACATCACTTTTTGAAACATTCTTGCCAAAAATGCATGGCCTGAATCTAGTCATGAAGAAACAAGACACACCCAAATTTTAAAAGATAATGAAAGTCCGAGGAACTGTTCCAAATAACATGGTAAGAGACAGGGCGAATAAATGTAATCTGTGATCTGGACTAGATTCTGAATCAGAAAGAATTCACAACGAATGAAACACTGGAAAAATTTGAATTTAGAATGACCACCAAATAACAATATTGTAATAATATTTAATTTTCAGAATTTGATAAAGTCATTTTATGTAAAAGAATGTCCTTGGTTTTAGGAAATGCACTCTAAGACAGGGATGAAGGATCATAATGTCTGCAAGTTACTCTCAAATGATTCAGCAGACAGTAATAATTATCTTATATATACATACATACACACACACACACGCAAGCCAACTCTCATTATTTGTGGTAAAGTCACCAGGAACACTGAATGAGCCAATACTGCTCCTCAGGGAAACACAGGGTTGGTTCCTACAAGCCTTTGGTTACATTTTCATCAACCATCAATGCATAATTCCGTTTTATACGGGTTTCTGTTCAAAGACACCTTATTTAGGCCAGGCGTGGTGGCTCACACCTGTAATCCCAGCACTTTGGGAGGGCGAGGCAGGCAGATCACTTGAGGTCAGGAGTTTGAGACCAGTGTGGCCAACATGGTGAAACCTTGTCTTTACTAAAAACATAAAAATTAGCCAGGTGTTTTGACTCTCTCCTATAATCCCAGATACTTGGGAGGCTGAGGCAGGAGAATGGCTTGAACCCAGGAGGCAGAGGTTAATGTGAGATAAGATCACGCCACTGTACTCCAGCCTGGACGACAGAGTGTGACTCTGTCTCAATAAAAATAAATAATAAAAAAGAATTATTTAATACATAACTGTTGATTCTTTAACATTCAACAGCCAACAGCACTAATTCATGCCTGAGCTAAGCTTCTCTAACACAAGTATTTTCTCCATAAGGCACAACACACGCAGTCTTCTTGCTGTTAGGAATCCTAAATCCTAGACAGCACCTCAGCACTATGCTTGAGGGACATTTTAAACAGCAAAATCATAATAAAAGTCGAAAACGCCCCACAAAAAAAAAAAAAAGTGACACTAAGCAGACCATGAAAAGAACTTTTTTTTATAGTATATGAACTCAAGTAAAAAGGTGGTAATGTGTCATCTTGCTCTATCTCGACATCACACAAGAGCATTTGGATGACTCAGATTTTTATTGCCACTGTGTGCGTGTCTATGAATGACTGTGAAAGTGTCACCAGTAATGATTTGAGGGTTACAGATAAGTTTCAGCAAGTAGGTGAACTTCCAAATACAAAATCAACACTGTGTGTACACACAAATGAACAAAACATTAATACAGTTGTCCCTTAGTATCCCTGCAGGATTGGTTCCAGGACCGCCTCCCTACCAGTGCTCAAGTCACTGATACAGGAAGATGCAGTATTTGCACAGAACTCAGGCGCACCCTCCGTATACTTTAAATAATCACTAGATTACTTGCAACACTGAATACAATGTAAAGACTATGTAAATCATTGTACCATATTTTTTATTTGTATTATTTTCTATTGTTGCATTATTTTTTATTAATCCCCCCCCCCGGAATAGTTTTGATCTGTGCTTGGCTGAATTGGAGGACGCGGGGCCTGCGGTATGGAGGGCCAAGGTATATGGCAAATCTAGGTTGAGGGTATACATGAATTCACTTTGTTAGCCTTGTAATTATTCTGTACGTATGTATAATTTTTTATTTTTTCAAAATGCAGATTAAAAGGAAATACAAAGTGTGGGTTTAAAGATGGCAGCAACATCAGGCAATAAAAAAGTGAACATTAATATATCCAAATAGATAAGCTTTAACTTTGTTAACCAGAGGTATGTTTCTATTTTTGTCTATATTTCTGTCCCTCTAAAAAAAGTGGTTTTTTAAGAAGATTCATTACATAAGCATTTTCATTTTCTGAGGGAGCGTACAATTTCAAACAGTGAAGTTGAAAGGCAATTTTGAAACGCATTTTCAACCAACCAATTCTACACATTTATCTTTTTTTGTCGTACTTTTAAGTTAGAGAAGGGTCCAGGGTGGTCTCGAACTCCTAAGCTCAAATGATCCTCCCACCTCAGTGGTGGAATCCCACCTACAGTACTGGAATTACAAGCATGAGCCATGGTGATGGTGCCCAGTCACATTTATCTTAATGATAATGTACAGATATTCTTCACAGCATTTTCATAGTAAAAACAATTATTTTAAAACTTCAATAAACAATATACCTCAATACATATATGTACAATTAAATGCTACTTATAACCATTAAAAAGTATTGTAGGCCGGGTGCTGTGGCTCACGCCTGTAATCCCAGCACTTTGGGAGGCTGAGGCAGGTGGATCACCTGAGGTCAGGAGTTCAAGAACAGCCTGACCAACGTTAAAACCCCATCTCTATTACAAATGCAAAAAATTAGCTGGGAGTAGTAGCAGGCGCCTGTAATTCCAGCTACTCAGGAGGCTGAGGCAGGAGACTCGCTTGAACCCAGGAGGCGAAGGCTGCAGTGGGCTGAGATTGCACCATTGCACTCCAGCCTGAGAGACAAGAGCAAAACTCCATCTCAAAAAAACAAAAAAAAAGGTATTGTAGATAAGTTTTTAGTAAGTAATATACATAAACAAAATATATCAGGTCACAAGTACACAGGGTGTCGATTATGTATTAACACATAAGTAACAATGCTAAATGGGGAAGATTACATTTTTAAAATACCAGAATTATCTGATTTTTTTTTACGTTAAACATGAAAGGCTTTCATAATTAAGAACAATTCATTTTTATGTTATAAAAGATGAGCTTTGGTATTTGCTTTCACTTCTTTTGACTCCTTTTAAAGTACTTACTCGGCTTAAATCTTAAAACGTTCTAAACAATGTGCTATTGTAACACGATCATATTACACATTCTGAAGCATCCATATACACATCCGTTTACTCGTTTCTTATTATTCAATAATCTCACTTAGATAACACAAATTATTATTCAAACATCAATCTTATTAGTTACAAAGATAAAATCACTCAAAATTTTCTTATTAGATTTTTTAAGAAAATTTTTTTCTATTTGAAGTGACTAGTCCTCTACATTTAGACTACCTTATAGTTATTTTAATTCACCAAAATCTTAAGTTAAAAGCAGACCTTTAAAAAAAAATTCTTCACTATCTGCTACAATTTCTATTATTTTTTTTAAAATAATTAAACATATAACAATTCACAAAATGAAGAGTAATTTCAATAGTCTGAGATTCACAATTTAATTGTTAAACATTAAACACAGCCCCACAAACTGTGTCCTATAACAACCTGTGATTTAAAACACCAAACTAAAATTGCATGTCTTTAAAATCAAGAGTTAACAATTACATGTTTTAAAATCTAAAGAACAACAAAATAATTTAATAGTGGTCTCTCATAATTGAAGAAATAAACAGAAAGCTAAAACTAGTGGGATAGAATAGGATGGCTCCCTAGGCTTATGAAACTGCCTAATAATTTGTTGTTAATACGACTGGAAAAGCATTTCCAACTAAGGTTTGTCAAAGCGTTTTGAAAAAATCAATTGCTGCAGCATAAATACACATCAACAACATTCCACTACTCGTTCTGTCAAGAGAGCTGAATCCTCTAAAAAGAAAATTTGTTACATAAGATACAACTACAAGATGCTCAAATATTCCTTAACTAAATTGACTGCAGTCCAATCAAGACTTAATTTTAAAAGGCTCATTAAGAGCATCTAGTGATAAAATGGACTCTCCCTTTTCACTGCAACTCACGTCTCATTTCATTAGACATGGACAATTAACTCATCCTGGAGTTATATCTATGGCTGAGGAATTAAGATGAAGTTTTACAGGTTAAAGTATTACTTTACTAAAAAAAAAACAAAGGTTTATTCTCATTGGGTCCATCTTTTTACCTCTCAAAAGGTGTCTCACAAATTTTAATAAATGTATTTTCAAATAAATTAAATTTTTTATTTCAAGTCTTCCCAATCTTTCTTAACAATGAGCAAAAGCAGTGACTCCACTCTATAAATGTATTATTATCCAATCAGAAATAAACATTTAATTTTTATTGCACTGTTTTGTACTCTTCTATCTTAAAACAAAGCTAAGTCATTTGAGTCCTTAATGAACATGTAACCAGAAATCAAATTTAAAAACAATCTAGTCAATAATCTAAAATGAATTTTATTTTATAAACACAGAGCAAAAAAATAAATAAAAAAACGAAGGGGTGAGAAGAACAAAAGTAGAGGAGGAGGGGCACCAGGAAGCTAGTTTACAATCCTGAAACAAACATACCACGTCACAGCTGGCATTTAAACCAGTGCTGCCAGAAGTGCAGCCGACAAGTACAGAAAACAAGCCTGTTCAGAAACTCTTTCAGCATTCTGACAGGATAATTTTATGTCTCTTGATAAAAGAAAGTTTTAAATGAGGTTAAAATATGCCTTTTTAAAATCTGACTTCTCTGATAACTCATTTTATTATATTTCACCGAAAGATATAATAGATTGAATTTTTTTTAGTGGGTCTCTTACCATAGACAGTTTGAAAAGCACTGAAAGAATGGCAGGTCTTCTTTTCTCTTTAAAAACAAACCAATCTACCACTTTTGAAGTTGAGTTCAAATACCATATATCACATGACATCTTAACAAAGAAGAGAACTAAGGCTACTAGGCAATAAACTTTTAGCTAGGGCAGAACACCTGTAAGACAAGCACTGTCATTAAATACGTCAAAGTCTCTTAAGTTTAAGAGATTATATTTGTTTTGAATTCAAAGTAGATTAAGATCAGAGGATTGAAGTTTCAAAGACTTTATCCTAACACAAGTAAGAATTTTCTAAGGCAGAGTTGTCTGAGACTTGATCATTTGTCTTCTGCCTTTAGTCACTTCCCACTTCTGTCCATCTCTTCCACTACTGTCAAGTTACCTTTCCAAAACAATTAATATGTCATATAACTTCTCACCTTTAAAAGAAAAGAGTGTCAGTGCACTGCTTTCAAAATGAAATCAATTTGGATATAAGGTTCAAGGTCCTTTATCCTCAGACTTCAGCCTTACCTCCAATACCAACACTCCACTGTGCCCCATATCTTCCACTGAGACACACCGAGCATCCACATAGCAACATACCCTGGTTGATTCTATTTCTGATGTCTAGAATACCATTTTACTTATTTGACTGGTAAACTCCTACTTCAGTCAATCTTCTCTAGCTTCCTTAAAAAACCTCCAACCTTCAAAGAACACATTACTTCTTGACTTCCTGTGGCACGATGTATATATCATCTCCATTGTATTAGTTCACTGTCAATATATCAGTCTCCCAGGGGTGAAAGTTCCTTGAGGGCAAAAAATCATAGGCATTCAAAAAAATAACTGCTGCCTCAGATTGTGTTAAATTAACTATGGCAGAAGGTAACGAAAACTGAATAACACTCATTTGTAGTACTACTTACTGAAATATCACTGAATTAAGTATCACAAAAATGGTTTAGACTCGGTGACTAAATAAGGTTCCCTCTAGACCACGTTAAATAAGAGTACACATTTCATTGCCACTTCTCTAAAGCAACTCATCTGTTTTCATAGCTAATTCTACTATTCAATTGGATTCATGAAAGTTGGTAAATAGGCAATTTGTAAGATTAAGCCTTTGACAAAGAATCTGTAACAGTTCCTACTCCCTAATTCATCTCATCAAATGGTACCAATAAGGAGACTGAAGAAAGAGGGGGATATATATATATGGTTTGATGGTGAGGCAGTAATATAAAATGCAAGAAAAAACCATTTCTCACAGGGGACACCTTTCTCAACTAAGAATTCCACATGAGAATCAAATTTCAATGCCCAGCCCAAGACATAAATTATATGTAGTTAACTTATCTCCTGTGTAACAATAACAATAATGGCTCTCTTGATGAATCATCCTTAATAAAATGAAATAATTCCTACGTTCTATGGTTCAGATGAGGAACCCCAGCTGAGAAAAGCTTGTAAGCTTATGGAAAATCAAAGCATATTTCCACTTAAAAACATTTAAATAGTAAGTAGTTTATTAAGCCCAGCCAGAAGTTATTACAATTACAATGTGCCTTAAGACATGCTGTAATGGTACCATTTCAAGTAAGCCTAACCATTATTTATAAACTGCTTCAATCAGAAAATTTTAAAAAAACACTACAAACAATAGCTGGGAAACTGAAGATGGTAACAGTGTTCATAACAGTAATGACTTTTTCACACACACACACACACAGCATAACTTCTTTGAAAGTGCCTTTAACAGATGCTCAATCTATTGCAAAACAGAGCAAAGTTTTGTGAAGCTGTGGGGAAACTGCTACTCTCATACACTGCTGATGGTAATGCAAACCACCACCCCAAGACAGTGGAATTTAGCACTAACTAACAAAATCACACACCACAATCCTACTTCTACAATTCTATCCCAAACATAAACTAGCAACTTCAAGAAACACTTGTCAACACAGCACTATTCCTATTTGTAACGGCAAAAAAAGGAATAAAGGCTGTTCTTTATATACTCCCATTAAATGATCACAATATACTGTTAAGTGAAACAAATAATAAAGGTATGAAAAAGTGCTGAGAGTATAATAATCTATGAAAGGAGAAATTACACACACACATACACACAGAAAAAACTGTTACATAACTGCTTACGTTAAAAAAAGAAAGAAAGAAAGAGAAAGAAAGAAAGAAAGAAAGAAAGAAAGAAAGAAAGAAAGAAAGAAAGAAAGAAAGAGAAAGAAAGAAAGAAAGAAAGAAAGAAAAAGACAGAAAGAAAGAAAGAAATGGAAGGATAAACCAAAAACTGAAAATAAAAAATCTACCCAAACAGAAAGGGAGGACTAGGTAAACAAATGGGCCAGAGATAAAAGTCATACTTTATAAAAATTCTCCGCTTTGTATATTTTGCTTTGGAGCCATGTAAATATTTTAAAGTAGAAAACAGGAAAATATTTTATGCAATTTCCACAACTAGAAAACCAAGTGCAACAAATGAACCTAACCATGGATCTGTATACTAGCGTAACTGTTACATATAAAAATTATTCCAAGTACTTTAAAAGATGGTAACTTGTATCTAGTGGATATACCCTCAAAATAGGAAGAGCTCAGTGTAAAACTGTTGTCACCAACTATATAATTGGTAGTAGTGTTTATAGTTATACTGAGACTGTTTTGTATTCCTTTTTTGAAATAAAGCAAATGAACCATTATTTTGTGTCATTAGGAACCAGAATTTTCACTAAGAAGATACAGATAGAAGATTAAATAAAAACATTATAGTCCTAAATTTAATGAGAATGAATTTGTGAAAATATTCGTGTGCATTTCACAGCTCTGAAAAGCCTACAATAATGAGCATCACTAGAGCCCAGATTATAATCTCTGCACTATTTCTGTTTTTGTTTTGTTTTGTTTTCAGTCAGTGTTTGTTGTTAACAAAGCTTCCCTAAAAAATTGGCTGATGCCAAGTCTGAGGAAGAATTCTTACAAGAAGAGTGCAGAGTATCGTATCATACTACACTAGAAAGCACAGTTACTATTCCCATCTACTAGGTTTATATTGAAAAGATTTAGAAGTCAATGCAAAGAAGTCCCTCCAATGGCCAAACAACTTGAGCGCCAGTGAAAAATAGTAACTTCAATGAACTGAAACATATACAACTGTTAAAATGCATTCGTAGTGATACCCAAAGTGGGGGAAGAAAAACAATTATTCTTTCGGTCTGTAGGATTCCTGGGAACCAATTCACTATTTAAAAACTAGCAAATAATTAAACATTTATTCTACTTTTCTGATAAAAACTGTATCTAGCTAATATGAAGAAATAGAATATGGCTATTCTGCAACTCCCACTGAAAAAAAAAGGACCTAGAAAACAATCAACAATGATTGCTAAAATCACAGAGAGGAAATGAGACTTTATGTACTACTATCACAACACTAGCTATGAAATATTCCTTCAAAAAAGAACAGAAATGAGGAAGAGAAGGTGAGAGAGCTGAATCTAATTAAACCTTTGTCACTACCAATTTACAAGAAATATAGGGAACAGAGATAAATGTTAAACACCACCATGAAAATGCCACCAGCAAAATCCACGGGAATTCAAGACAAATCACCCAGTGAGGCCAAGAGGAAGAAATGGCCGTTTGGAAGGTGGCTTAAGAGATCTATCAATTACAATGTAGATGACCCTCATTTGTATGCTCATTAAAACAAATCATTTTAAAAGCATATTTATGAGACACCAGGGAAGCTATTAACACTGACTACGTATTTGATGATAAAGAATTTTCTAGAGATTAAAACACAAACACATTATCATTAGAGTTCTTCTATTTCAGAGATAGCTAATAAAACATTTACAGTTGAAATTATACATCTGAATTTGCTTCCAAAATAATCTGTGAGGCAAAAGGTGGAGAAAGGCAATGGGGAATGAGAGAGTTCCCTCTTCAAAAGAGAGAGGCAATGCTGACCCTGGGTGATGGGTAAATGAGAGTTCACTACTCTACTTGTCTTTCCATTGCTTAAAATTGTGCATAATGAAAAGTTAAAAAACAAAAACAAAAAACCATACCCACGCTAGAGCTTGTCAGAGAGCTAAGTATTCAACAAGATCGATAAACCAGGCTGTTTGGAACTCTACTTCTCTACTTGTGCTTGATGTTATGCTACCAACTGCCAAAGCCACTCTGGTGTATCAATCACAAGACTGAATTAATTTATCTCTTTCAAAGTGTTGACACAGCAGTAACATATTTCATAAAAAAAACTTGTAAGTTTCCCCACCCAAAAATTCAAGGAAATTTATTTTTGCATATCACTATGAAGGCTGCCCTGAAATGTCCTTTAAGTGCACGTTCCTATTACCTAGCACAAAGTTTTAGGCATAAAGCTCTACTATTTGGTGAACTGACACAGGACAGGATATAGAGTTGCAGGAAAAAATGCTGATTATAAAGCAGCAAATATAATATGATCCACTTAATATACCACATGTGTACATATGTATAACTGCATGAAGAACAATCTACAAGACATACCAAACTATAAACAAGTGTAGTGTCTAAACTAATGGAATGTCAGGAGCCTTTATTTTTCTTGAGACCCTCTGGGACTTTCTCACTTTTCTTTTTTTTTTTTTTTTTTTTTTTTTTTTTGAGATGGAGTTTCGCTCTCCTTGCCTAGGCTGGAGTGCAATGGCGTAATCTTGGCTCACCCCAACCTCCGCCCCCTGGGTTCAAGCGATTCTCCTGCCTCGGCCTCCAGAGTAGGTGGGATTACAGGCATGCACCAGCATGCCTGGCTAATTTTGTATTTTCAGTAGAGACGGGGTTTCTACATGTTGGTCAGGTTGGTCTCGAACTCCTGACCTCAGGTGATCTGTCTGCCTCGGCCTCCCAAAGTGCTGGGATTACAGGTATGAGCGACTGTGCCCGGCCTACTTTGTCACTTTTCTAAAAATATAACATATTGACCAATTAAAATATATTTTAAGCACAACAAATAGGGCTAAGAAATCTCTACTATTAAGAGATACTTAACAATTTGTAATGTATATGAAAAGTATCATGTAAAAAAAGTTATTAAATGCTCTACCTAAATAAGTTCTGTAAAACAAAATTCAAAAATTCCACCTATGTCTGCAACTATACAATATGACTCTAATAACATTTCGTAAGTCATGTTCCACAAAACACTGTAGTTCTTCAAGAAGTTATAGAGACATCTTTAAAAAAAGAGAGACTATGGCCAAAGTATTTGGGAAACAGGTATTAAGTTAAAAACTATTACCAATTGATTTCAAAGCCCACATTCTGATAAGAATGATTTACACAACTGAATTTGAATATCCAGTGAGAGACAGAAGTTTCTATTTTGTGTACTCTTTAGGTAGAAATGAGGAACCGGGTGGCTTACTTCACTTCTTTAAGGCTCCATTTCTGTTAGAAGAGTGTGACTCTTTTCCAAGGTTGTCCCATGGTCTGAACATGATGCGGCACAGATAGTAAAAGTGGCTGATACCATCCAGCCCAAGCTTGTCCAACCCCCAGTCCATGGGCCACATGCGGCCCAGGAAGGCTTTGAATGTGGCCCCACACAAATTCGTAAACTGTCTTAAAACATTATCATTTGTTTTGTTTTTTGTTTCTTTGTTTTTTTTTCAGCTCATCAGCTATTGTTAGTGTATTTTATGTGTGGCCCATGACAATTTGTCATCTTCCAATGTGGTCCAGAGAAGCTAGAAGATTGGACACCCCTGCTCTAGCCACTGCATCAGCAGCCCTAGAATGGCTAGAAGAAGAGTGCATATCCCTTCATTTTGAGCAAAGAATTTGAACTGGAATTGCTGAGTCTTTGCACATTTCCAGATGATGCAACATCTGATTGACGTGGCTTTTGATAAACTGCATACATTTCACCGATCAACACATTGGGAGAGAAGGGAGGAGAGAAAAAGGAGGTGAGAAGCAGGAACCCACAAGCATTGCTAGTTAGTCTCCTCTTGTTTATGAGAAGGGAGATCTCAGAAGAGCTGACAAATTGCAGACTGATAAGACAAATCCATAAATGGCATCCCCTACAATGACAATGCATATGTATTCCCTAAGGGTGAACTTCAATGTACTACTTGTCACTCCACAACAATTTGCCAAGTACCTAATTATGTGCAAAACACTGTTCTGTTTTAATGGCTTACATATTTTCATTTGCTACATTAGAACCAGCTGACTCCCACCTGTTTCTAAAGGCGGACCACGCCTCCCAGCATGAATACATTTCTTTCATAGCCCTGGATACGGCCTCTGCAACCTCAAGTGAAACACCATAATTACTTTCTTTTCCTAAAATTACTCCTCTAGTCTGCCATACCACCCTGAATGCACCCAGTCTCATTCCTCTAGCATTTGTAATCTGCTCAAGTATATAGATTTCCATTAAGAACATAGGATTAAAACCTCTAGGAAGAATTCCTGAAACATCAAAGGAATGATAGTATGATATAGTGATTTTTGATAAAATAAATGTATTTGGTCTTTGTTTCCTGGCACAAATCTCCTAAAACCCTTGAATCTCCCAAGTAATACAGGCATACCTCCTTTTATTGTACTTCACATACACTGCAGTTTTACAAATTGAGGGCTTATGGCAACTCTGCATCAAACAAATCTTGTGGCACCATTTTTCCAACAGCATGTGCTCAATTTGTGTCTCCAAGCAGCATTTTGGTAATCTCACAATATTTCAAACTTTTACATTACTATTATTATTATGTCTAGCATGGTGACCCGTAGACAGTAATCTTTGAAATTACTACTGTAATTGTTCTGGGGTACACCAACCATGCCCATATAAGACAGTGAACTTAAGTGATAAGTAGTGTGTATGTCTGGACTACTACTGGAAGAAGATGACATCTAAAACTTTCACAGCTAGCGAGAAGTCAATGCCTGGCTTCAAACCTTCCAAAGACAGCCTGATTCTCTTGTTAGGGACTAATGCAACTGGTGACTTTATGTTGAAGCCAATGCTGATTTACCATTCCAAAAATATTACGGCACTTAAAAATTATGCTAAACGGGACAGGTGCAGTGGCTCACACCTGTAATCCCAGCATTTTGGAAGGCCAAGGTGGGCAGATCACTTGAGGCCAGGAGTTCGAGACTAGCCTGGCCAACACGGTGAAACCTCATCTCTACTAAAAATACAAAAAAATTAGCTGGGTGTGGTAATGCATGCTTGTAACCCCAACTACTCAGCAGGCTGAGGCACAATCACTTGAATCCGGAAGGCCGAGGTTGCAGTGACCTGAGATCACACCACTGCACACCAGTCTGGGTGGTACAGCGAGACTCTGTCTTTGGGGGGAAAAAAAAAAAGCTAATGTACCCTGCCTGTGCTCCATAATCGGAACAACAAAGCCTGGATGTCAGCAGAGAAAGGTTTACTGAATAATTTAAGCCTACTGTTGAGACATATTGCTCAGAAAAAGAGATTCCTTTCCAAATATCACTGCTCATTTTCAATGCACCTGGTAACCCAAAATCTCCGGTAGAGACATACAAAGAGATGGATGTTGTTTCATGCCTGCTAACACAGCATTCATTCTGTAGCTCATGGATCAGGGGTAATTTAGAATTTCAAGCCTTATTATTTAAAAACTGTCTTTCATAGGCTTACAGCTGCCACAGATAGTGATTCCTCTGATAAATCTGGGCAAAGTATACTGAAAACCTTCTGGATTACCATTCTCAGTTCCACTGAGAACATTCATGATTCATGGAGAGAGGCCAAAATATCAACATTTAGCAGGAGTCTGGAAAAAGTTGACTCCAACCCTCAAAGAAGACTCTGAGGGGTTCAGGAGTATGATGGGGGAAGAAACTGCAGATGTGGTGGAAAGAGCAAGAGAACTAGAATTGGAAGTGGGGCCTGAAGATGTGACTGAATTGCTGCAATGGCATGATCAAACTTGATCAGGAGTTGCTTCTTATGGATGAGTAGAGGAAGTGATTTCTTGAGATGAAATGTATTTATGGTGAAGATACTGTGAACACTGTTGAAGACAATAAAAAAATTTAGAATATTACATAAACTTAGTTTATAAAGCAACAGCAAAAGTTCTGTGGGTAAAATGCTATCAAAGAGCACTGCATGCTACAGAGACATCTTTTGGGAAAGGACGAGTAAATCCATGAGGCAAACTTCGTTCTTATTTTAAGCAATCGTCACACTCACCCCAACCATTGGGAACCACCACCCTGATCAGTCAGCAGCCATCAACATCCAGGCAAGGCCTTCCACCAGCAAAAGATTAACACTCCCTGAAGGCTCAGATGATCATTAGCATTTTTTAGCAACAAAGTATTTTTAAACTAAGGTATATGTATATTTTTTAGACCTAATGCTGTTACACACTTAACAGACTATAGTAAGGTATAAACATAACTTGTATATGCACTAGGAAACTAAAAAAATGTGTGACTAGCTTTATTGCAATATTCCCTTATTGTGGTGGTCTGGAACCTGTTTGTGTCTTTTTGTATAATGAAGTAACAAATGGGTGGGGGTCCTGGATAGTCTCAAGATCAAAACTGATTGCCAGAGAAACCCCAACCAAGTAAAATAGAGGGCTGAGACTTTCAGCCTCATTTCCCAACCTCTAAGGAATGGAGAAAGGCTGAATGTTGAGTCGATCACCAATGGCCAATGATGAACATCAGTCATGCCTACATAATGAAACCTTCATTAAAAAAAACAGAAGGACAGGGTTTGGAGAGATTCCAAATAGCTGAACACATGGAAGAACCTGGAGGGTGGCACACTGGAGAAGGGATGGAAGCTCTGAGCCCCTTTCCACATGTCTTGCCCTATTCATCTTTTCCATCTGCTGTTCATCGGTATCCTTTGTAATATCCTTTATAATAAGTAAGTAAAGTGTTTCCCTGAGTTCGGTGAACTACTCTAGCAAATTAATTGAACCTGAGGAGGGACTTGCAAAAAAACACATTTACAGCTGGTCAAAAGCACAAGTCATCACTGGGGCTTGCAACTGGCATCTGAAGTGGAGACAGTCTTATGGGACTAAGCCCTCAACCTGTGGTATGTGACATCATTCCCAGTTTTGAATTGAATTAGAGGACATCCAGATGGTGTTTCCTGGAGATTTGTTTGGTTTGTGGGGAGAAACCCTCATAGCATCTGGTGTTAGAAGTATACTGAGTGGTGTGTATGAAATGGTAGTCAAAGTTTATAATACTCAATATTCAAGTTGTTCTAATATGTCTGAAGTTATCACTCTTAGAAATGGTTTATAATTAGAAAATAATGTACAACAGCATAGAACTCAGACTTCAGTTTCTTTGTTTTTTTCTCCCAAGACAGAGTCTCGTTCTGTAGCCCAAGCTGGAGTGCACTGGCACATAATCATAGCTCACTGTTGATTCAACTCCTAGGCTCAAGCATCCTCCCTCCTCAGCCTACCTAGCAGCTGGGACTACAGGTGTACACCACCACACCTGGCTAATTTCTTTTTAAGTTTTATTGTAGAGATGAGGGTCTCACTATGTTGCCGAGGTTGGTCTTCAACTCCTGGGATCCTCCTGCCTCAGCCTCCCAAAGTGCTGAGATTACAGGTGTGAGCCACTGCACCCAGCCTAGTTTCAAATTCGACTGCCACATTTTGGCGTGTGACCTTTGGCAAATTACTCAACTTCCCCAAAGCTTTGGTCTCTTCATTTACAAAATAGGAATAATAAAACTTAGCCAAAACAGACAAGAAGTTCGTAATAGTTTTCAAGCCCTGGTTCTGTGATCTTAACCAGTACCATTCCACTGGGTATTTATGCACTAAATCAATGCTGTTGAGCCCATCGATAATGCTGAAATAACAATCCAAGAAAATGAAAATTAAAGTGGCATATTAACTTATTTGCTTAAAACCAGCAGCTTAGAGTAATACAGTACTATCTTCCCCAAAGCATTAGAAGTACACAGCATTTACAATTCTCTTTATTTACCAAACCTTTTCGGGGAACATGACGGAAGGTGCACCTAAGCCTTTCATTTATTACCTGAACTAGTCACTCCTTTCACAGATATTTTTTCAAGGCCTGCACTCTGTGCCAGGTACTCACCAAACACCAAGGAAATTAATACTCCATAAAACAGCCATGGTAGGCTCTCACTGAGTTTACCAGTGTAGGGAAGGATTCAGACAAGCACACAACATTCCCATCATAACATTTTTTGTTAAAAGTAAAACAGGCAATCAGTAAATTAAGATTTTTTAGCTTTCTAAGTGTGTATAGATATACATATATCTATACACACGTTATATATACACATACATATATATATACACACACATCTATATATATGGAAAACTGTAGAAAAGTTTAAAGCAAACGGCTTTTTCTCTTGAACTCCTGAAATACATCTCAATGAGCTATCTTTATTACTTACATCAATACTTCTTTTTGTTTCCATCTCTTTTCATGTTCTTTACCAAATGGCCAAGCATTCCATTCTGACTTTACTTTTATTATAAACACTTATAAGAATGCAACAGTATAATCACACAGCTCTAATGCTCACTGTCTGTGAGGGCTTGAAAGAATGAGCAAGGTGAGTGGAGGGCCATTACCACAGAATTCACAGAAACTCAGAAGAGGGGGAAAAGGGGTTTCGTTAACTGGCTGACAGAATAGCTTAACTGATGAATATATACTAACCTTTTTGTACAGATTTATGTATCTGTCAGCTGTCAAGACTTCATTCACTGTCCATGGGCAATTAAACTAGTATTACTTAACGCCCACATAATCCTAAGTTGAAACATGAGAACCAAAACTTTATGGCAACATTCATTTGAAAAGATTATCACTCAACTGATTCGAAATACGCACAAATTTTTTTAAATTCTAATAAAAAAATTTAATACATCTAAAAATGCTCAAGAACTCACAGACTCCCATGAAAATATCTTTCAACACAGCTGACAAAGAATACATTATAAGATTTTTAAATAATCAATATTATGAGAACTTTTTGCCCAAATTTCTTGGCTACTAAATCACTGATGAGGAGCAAAAATGAATGAGACCCAGTCAGCTTATGTGAGGGCTTAAAAGACATGAGGCAGAAGGCTCAGAAAACAAGTTTATCAGATACCCTGTGGGTCTGGTGTTCATTCCGTAAGTTCCACAAAGCGATTCAGTGGACAGGGTCGAACACAGCTAACCACGTACTCTTCCTAGATAGCCCTTTCAAGTCGATGGAAATAAAGGAAGAAAGGAAGGAAGAAAGAAAAAGAGAGACAGACAGACAGAAAGACAGACAGACCAAACCTTCCTAAAACACTTTTAATCTTTGGCCATCAAAATCTACTTTTTTTAAATCTGCCAATTTTTACAAGAATAGAAATTCAAAACTATCCTACCTCGCAGTATTGCTGGATAAAACAAACTAGGTTAATAAAATCTTCCTAATAATATTTAGATAGTTGGGTCTTTACTAGTTAAACCAGCAAAAGAAGAAATGGCAGGAGAAAAAAACCCACAGAAATAGAAACAAAATACTTTAAAATGTAAAATCAACACAAAATGTGGATGAAACCCACAATGTATCTCACATGGCTAGTGACTGCCTTCCTTTCAATAGAGTTCTGTCTTCTAACTCTCCCAGTGATGTGACATACATACAAAGTTATCTGACCATTCTTACTTAAATCTCATCAAAAGAAGTATTTCAGATTTTTCAAACTTTTAGTTATATACTTTTACACACATTACAGTCTGACTAATTTCCAAAATGGCAGCTTGCCAAAAGTAAATAACAAAGGAAGGTAACATGATGAACTGATATTTTAATTTGCTAAGTAAAAAAATGATAATGAACAAGGGAAAATTGCGAGGCGTGGTGGCTCATGCCTATAATCCCAGGTCTTTGGGAGGCTGAGGTGGGTGGATCACGACGTCATGAGTTCGAGACCAGACTGACCAACATGGTGAAACTCCATCTCTACTAAAAATATAAAAATTAGCTGGGCATGGTGGCGTGTGCCTGTAATCCCAGCTACTCAGGAGGCTGAGGCAGGAGAATCACTTGAACCCAGAAGGCGGAGGCTGCAGTGAGCCTAGACTGCACCACTGCACTCCAGCCTGGGCGAAAGAGCGAGACTCCGTCTCAAAAATAACAAACAAACAAAAAAGAAAACAAGGGAAAATCATGACAACACCTTTAAAAGTTTTAAAAGTTCCTGACATGGAACATAGTGGGTTTGTTTGCTCGTTTTTGAGACGGAGTTTTACTCCTATCACCCAGGCTGGAGTGCAGTGGCACGATCTGCAACCTCTGCCTCCTGGGTTCAAGCGATTCTCCTGCCTCAGCCTCCTGAGTAGCTGAGATTACAGGCACCCGCCACTACACCCAACTAATTTTTGTATTTTTTTAGTAAAGACAGTTTCACCATGTTGGCTAGGCTGGTCTCAAACTCCTGACCTCAGACGATCCGCCTGCCCTGGCCTCCCAAAGTGCTGGGATTACAGGCATGAGCCACCATGCCTGGCCTGGAATATAGTGTTTTAAGCACAAAAAAATCTGGAAATTTTATTATTAAGATGTAAAAGTATAGCAAGTTACTCACATAAAGACTCAGGCCATTTTCAAGGACTTACCTTTTTTTTATCCCTCATTGAGCCTTTGCCTCGGACCATGATTTTACATCCGGTTTCTGCTTCAAGTTGTTTGGCTGTAAGTCCTCTAGGTCCAAGGATTCTCCCAACAAAATTAAACTGAAAAAACAAAAAGGGTCACAATATATTATTCACTTGCTGGAACTTACAGCTCTTAAAAAATAAAGTATATCTACATTTACTTACTCAAGTTAAATGTCTTTTTAATACTAAGTTGAAATAAAATCTACAGCCCTTATGAATTTCTTGCTAAGTCTCAGATTTAATTACAATAGCTCATCGTTTAGCATTACATTTTCACAAGTATTAACACAAACTATGAACGAGGAACAGTATACAGCTAGAACAGGTACAACTGTCCATCAACATATAACCTAAAACAGACAGTATTAAAGAGTTTGACAAAATACTAGATGCTAGCCAAGAATGCAAGTCCCTTCCACAAAATGTCCAACTTCTCTTTGTAATGACAGTGTTGAAGAAATTGTTAGGGACTGCCCTTTCTACCAAAATCCTTGGGGGAAAGTCCTCTTTGATTTACCTAAGAAAAATTATACTTTCTCCAAAGCAACTGTTCAGAAATATGTTACCGAAAATTATGGGTTGGCTATGCTAAATGTGTCTTAAGAGTACATATTCCTTTCTACCTTTAACTGATAAGAAACCTAAACTCTGAATAGCACTAAATAGGACAGTGATATCAATAATTGTATAAATAAAAAATTGTACAATAAAAAAATAAAAAATTACCATCCCTCAACAGAAATTCCTAGTATTCATATATACAAGTTATTTCTTTAAGGCCAATAGGAAAAATGAGCTAAATCGTGAAAAGTAAATTTTCCTCATTTGCATGTCATCTGCATAAAAGACCAAAATATAAGAGTTTGCTATCAGCTCCACAAAATTCCACCGGTGGTTTTCATTTATTTATTCAATCAAATAGGTACTGATTCTTATGTATATGGTCTCCTATTTTTTCTGGCATTTATCCAACTGTTAGTATATCATTACATAAAAGTAACATGCTAGAAAACCCACTGCCATCAGGGCTTTAGAAGCTGGGTACTTCTGGTATCTTCTGTACTCCACTGGCTCTTATTTTGCATTGCCATACCTTAGAAACGTGATTCTCAAATGAAAGGTGGTAGGTAGTATGCTTATATCATTCGAAGAAAGTCTCCGAGGGGATTTTCATACATCTTCTTTCACCCTATGTTGAGACTCACAGACTGATCTATAAGCAGTTAATTTAGCTCTTCAAGATCCTAGATTCTGAAATCTGCTAATAGCTCTTTATATTCAAATAAAGTCCCTTATCTTTGCCCAGTGCTTCAGTATATAATAATTTTACCTCTTTACCCAACCTAAACCCCCACTATGATCCATTTTAACAAAGGACTTCCAATTTAGAAACTCATCAACTTAACCTCCCCACGTCTTCAATTTAAATAAACTCAAGTAGTATATACTACAGTAATGTGCTTAAACTCTGAAAGCACACAGATTCTAGCTGGCATCCAAGCTCAAATACGAAAATAGTAATTAGGAATCTGAAAACTGACCTGGCGCAGCGGCTCACGCCTGTAATCCCAACATTTTGGGAGGCCGAGGCGGGTGGATCACTTTAGGTCAGGCGTTCAAGACCAGCCTGGCCAACATGGTGAAACCCCATCTCCACTAAAAATACAAAAATTAGCCGGGTTTGGTGGTGCATGCCTGTAATTCCAGCTACTTGGGTGGCCGAGGCATGAGAATCGCTTGAACCCAGGAGGTGGAGGTTGCCATGAGCTGAAATCATGCCACTGCACTCCAGCCTAGGTGACAAAGCGGGACTGTCTCCAAAAAAGAAAAAAGGGGGGGGGGGGGAATCTGAAAATCACATCAAATAAACCTCAATTACAGAATGGGGACAATACTATCTGATAGAGCTACAGTGATGGCATGTACAGATATGTGTGTGTATAGCAACACAATACATACACAAGGTCCATTAAAAAGTGTGCCATATAGTTGACAAGAGCCTACCAAGTCTAAGGCAAATCCTTTTCTTAAAACCTCACGCTTTTACTCTTAATTAAGCTTGGAATGTCATTTCTAGAAGGAGGTGTGATCAGTAGCAAATTTTGCCCTATAGAACTCCAGAGAGACTTGATGCTCAGAGACTTGAGTTTTGCAGAAAACAAGAATGAAAAGGTGGAACTAATACATAGAACAAACGACCATCACTGCCCATAGAACACCAAAAGCCAGGCTTCTGACTTTAGTTTTTTCTCTAGAAAAATTGAAATAACCCATGAAAAGAATTCTGTGTTCCATTATATGGCTTCCATCTCAAAGACTAGCACTTTAGGTGGTCACCCCAAATTAAGGTTGGCAGTGGACAGCTCTGTTCCTGAACACAAGCTCCTAATTCAAATATTCATTGCTTCACACTTAAACAACGTTCACCAAAGGTTCATGAAGGGCTCTATCATGAGAGAGACAGGACAAGATAAAGAAGCAGGACAAGAGACTGATCCTGGAGAAAAAAAAGACTACAGGGCAAAGATGATTTAAAAAAAAAAAAATTTTTTTTTAGTATGTAGTGTTGAATTATTTTCTAAAATGGTTGTACATAATTTTATCCCTCCATATATTATAAAAATTTCTTTTGATCCACTTCCTTTCCAATATTTATCATCAGTGTTTTTATACGTTAACCATTCTAGTGTATGTATTAAATGTTTCAATTAGCATTCCTCTGACTACTGATGAAGCTAAGCATTTTTTCATATTTGTTGGTCATTTGGATAAGCATTTTCTGAAGGACATTTGAAGTTTCCTGTATTTTTCTATTGTGTTATCTTTTCTTTATTGTTGGGGTTACACAGCTGGCAGGTATTTTTCCCATCTGTGGCTTGTCTTCTCCCTCTTTAATGGTGTCTTATGATGACTGAAAGTTTTTAATTTTAATGTAGTTCAAATTTTCAACCTTATCTTCATGGTTAGTGTTTTGTGTCCTGTTTGAAAGAAGTTTCTCCCCACCCTAAGGTCACCAAGATACCCTCTGGTGTTATCTTCTAGAAGCTTTATTGTTAAGTCTTTCGAATTTACATCTACAGTGTACCAGGAATTGATGGCTGTGCATGAGATAATTTTCTTTTTTTTCTCTCACATGAATATCCAAATGTTATTAAATATCTGAATGTTACTGAATACAAATGTTATTGAAAAGACTACCCATTTCCAATTGCTCCACGGTGTCATTGCTGTCATAAATATTGATCTACACAATCGTCCCTTGGTATCCGGGGTGGGGGGGATTGGTTACAGGTCCCCGTACAAATACCAAAATCCACAGATGCTCAACTCCCTTATATAAAACGGTGTCATATTTGCACATAACCTATGCACAACCTCCAATATAATTTATATCATCTTCAGATTACTCAAAATACCTAATACAATGTAAATACTATGTAAATCACTGTTATGCTGCATTGCTTAGGAAATAATGACAAGAAAAAAATTGTACATTTCAGTACAAATGCTACCAGTTGAAATATTTCCCCTAAATATTTTGATCCTAGGTTGGTTAACCTGAGGATACAAAGAGCTGACAGTACTTAGGTCTGGTTTTGGAGCTCTCTAGTTTATTCCACTTATTTATCTTTGCTTTAATATCACACTGTATTAATAATGGTAAATTATATGGTACACCAAGTTCTTCCCTCTTGCTGTTACTCAAGAGTGTCTTAGCTATTCCTGGCCCTTTACATTTTCACATATTTTAGAACAAGTTGGTCAATTTCTAAAATAATACTTGCAAGAATTTTCACTGAGATCATATTATATTATAGACTCTTCAAAACCATAAACATTGTACAATTTCTCCATTTGGTTAGGTTATCTCTCATCTCTCTCAGTAACGTCAAGTTTATTTTTGTTTAGGCTGAAGTGCAAGTGGCACAATCACAGCTCACTGTAGCCTTGAATTCTTGGCCTCAAGCAATCCTCCCACCTGAGCCTCACCATGCCTAGCTTTTTTTTTTTTTTTTTTTTTTTTTAACTTTTTTATAGACTTCGGGTCTCGCTATGTTGCCCAGGCTGATCTCAACCCCCTGGACTCAAGCCATCCTCACCCCAGCCCCACCCCAGTGCCTAAGCCTTCCAAAGAGGTAGGATTACAGGCTGGAGACACCATGTCCAGTCTCCAAAATGTAGAGTTTTTTTATTGTGCCTTTACTTGTTTTTACTTTTGTTGTTGTTAGATTCATTCCTAGAAATTCACAGGGCTTTTTCTGCTATTGTATGTCATAATTTTAAGTTTTCATTTTCTGTTTCTGGTATATGAACATATAATTGGTTTTTGTTTTCTATCAACCTTATAACCAGCATTTCTTCATTACTGACTCTCACGAATTTTTTGTAGATTCTTTTGGATGCTAAGCAATTACATCACAAATAATGACAGTTATCTACTTCTTTTCCTTTCCTATCATATATTTTTATTTCTTTTTCTTGCTATCCTTACAGTACTGGTCAGCATACCTTGAGTTCAAAGCCAAATAAAAGTGTATCATCCTCCACCTGTTCTAAATTTCAAGCCTAAAGGTTTCAACAGTTCACCATAAAGTTTAAAGTAATCTTAAACTTTTTGAAGATACACTTTATCACATTAAAATTCCCTTCTACTTCTTAGTTTGCTAAGAGTTTTCAACTACAAGTGGATATCTAAATTTATCATTTTTCACTATCTATTAAAACAACAATATTTCTCCTTAATTCTGTTATTGCAGTGGATTTCAACTAATTGTCAAATGTTAAACCAATGTAAAGCAAACTCGAGCAAACTGTTTCCTGGCATTTTGGTGATTTTTTTTTTTTTTTTTAAAGAAATGTCCATTCATAAATAGAACTGGCCTGTAATTTCTCTTTCTCGTGTCTCACGTTTTGGTATCAAAGTTATTCTGGTCACAAAACATGTTGGAATGTATTCCTTCTTTTTCTACTCTCCAGATAAGCTTGTATACGGCTATTATTTCTTCCTTAAATAATGAATAAAATTCACTGGTGAAGCTACTTGAGCCTAGAGATTTCTCTATAGAAGGTTTTAAATTATGGATTCAGATTTTCTACTTCTTCGTGTGTCAATTTTTAAGTTGTGTCCATTTTGTCTAAATTTTCAAATTTGTTGATTTAAAGTAGATACCTAATTTAATTATTTTTAATACCTATTAAGATCGGAAATGATGCCCCATTTTTTTATTCTTGACTGGTTACCTCTATCTTCCTTTTTTCTTGATCAGTCTTCAAAAGTGTTTTAAAAGAACCTGCTTTTGTTGACTGAGGTAGACTGATTTCAAAAATGGCCACAATTCTCTGCCCCTCATTGTGTCCATGCCATCTGCAAAGGGAATCTGCACCTCCTCCCACCTCCTGAATCTAGGCTAGCATTGTGACTTGCTTTAGCCAATACAATGTAGTGGTAAGAATGATATGCCTCAGTGTCAGTCTTAAGTGGTTCTACTCTCTTAGAGCCCCCTTCCCCCATGTAAACAAGCCTGGACTAAAACTTGTTGGGGAATGAAAGACAGTGACCCAGTCATCATCAATATCTGCACCAGGCAACTCTCAGAAGAGAACCACCTGGCTGACCTTACAGCTGACTGAAAGAAGGAGTCAGGAGCTCAACAAGTAGTTTAAGTTTCTGGAGTAATTTATTATAATAAAGAGATAGCTAGCTGAAATACTGAATAATTTCATTCTGTGTTTATCTTTAATTGATTTCTACTCTTCATTAATTCCTTCCTTCCTTCTACTTCCTTCGTTTAATCTGCTGTTCTTTTTCCAAATTTTTGAAATGAATATTTTGCTTATTGTATTCCTTCTTTTCTAACATAAACATTTAAAGCTTTACATATACCTCTAAGGTGGTTTTAGTTGTATCCCACAAATTCAGATAGGGAGCAGTTTCATTTTCATTCAAAGTCAAGGTAATCTGGCATCTACTAAATATTTAAATATATTATTCTCATTTCAACATATAATAATTTCCTAGTTGTATTTTTTGACTTCTAGCTTTCTACAGTGTAATCAGCAAACATATTACATGTAATAGCCATCCTTAATATTTGTTCAAACTTGCTTTTCAGCATAGTACATGGTCTATTTTTGTAAATATTCTATAGGTGCTTAAAAAGAATGCGAAGTCTGGTGTGATTAAATTTTATCTGTTTCGCCTTTTACTTCTAATTTTGCTGTATATGTGTAAAGGCTATTACAACCAACCCTTAAACAAGAGGTCTGAACTATGTGGGTCTACTTACACACAGATTTTTTTTCCATAAATATTACATCATGTATGACACCCCTCCCACCTCCACCACTTCTTCTGCCTCTGCCACCCTTGAGACAGTAAGACCACACCTGAATCTTCCTCCTCTTCCTCAGCCTAATCAATGTAAAGACCACCAGGATCAAAACCTTCATGGTGATCTACTTCCGCTTAATGAATAACAAATGTATTTTTTCTTCCTTACGATTTCTTAAAAACATTTTCTTCTCTATGGCTTATTTTACTTTAAGAATACAGTGTTAATATATGTAACGTACAAAATGTGTTGATCAACTGTTTATGTTATCAGTAAGGCTTCCAGTCGACAGCAGACTATCAGTAGTTAAGTGGAGGTAGTTAAAAGTTATACGTGGAATTTTTTTTACTGCAAAGGGGGTTAGTGCCCCTCACCCCTATGTTGTTTAAGGGTTAAGTGTGTATCTTCCTGTCATTATGAAGTGGCCTTCTTTATCTCTAGAGATGCCTTTTGCCATTAAGCTTACACTGATACTAATACAGAATTTTTTTAAAATTTTTCTTATGTGTCTTTTCTTGATCCTATCTATTACTTTCAAACTTTTGTTATCCTTATTTTAAACAGGACTCCTGCAAAAATCATCTAAATGAGTTGCTTCTTCACTGAACCTTAACAGGAACAGCCCACTTATACTACATGGTTTACTAAATCTTTTTACTAAGTGTTTTCTATGTACTCTACTTCTTTTCTTTTTCTTTCTTGCCTCTTTTTCCTGGATGTGGGCAGAGGGAGGGTTGCATAGGAATGTATTTTCTTGGTTCTTTTCTTCTATTAGTTTGGAAGTTATATGCTTGTTCACCCTAGTATTTACAACATGCTTCCTTGACTTACCAAACATTAATGTGCACTTGTACTTTTACCCTTTTCCCATATAAATACAAGGACCTCAGAAAGTATAATATTTATCCTCAATCCAGTTTATATGCCTTTGTTTTTCAAATTCTATATATTTTAAACTCAACAGGCCACTATTTTCACTTTGTACAAATAAGCATTTAGGTTTATCAACATATTTTACCATTTTTGTTGCTCTTTATTTCTTTATGCATCTTCAACTTTTCAAAGTCATCATTCTTCTGCCTGAAAAACAACCTTTGGCATTTCCTTTAGTGAACATCTTCTAGTAATGAACTCCCTCCATTTTTCCTTATCTGAAAATCTCTTATTTTTGAAGGGCATCTTAAAGGTTTATACACCGTCTCCTGGATTCATTCCACTGTTATTAACAGAAGTGAACCGAGTCTTCCCATTGCTCCTTTGAAGGTGATCTTTTCTCTCTTCTAGCTGCTTTAAGATTTCCTCATCATTACTTTTCAGTAGTTTTATTATGATATGCCAAGGCGTGGTTTCCTTTATCATGTTTATCAGTAAGTATGATAAATAGAAAGAAAACCACAGTTTCACAAATCTGTGACTTTCTTTCTTTCTTTCTTTGGTTTTATAGTTCTGAAACACACTTCCCTCAAACTCCGCTTCTGTCCCATTCCATGTCTCCTCTTCTTCTAATACCACAACTACATATATTAAATTTTCTCACTATATTCCTTTTACTTTTCACACTCCCTTATACTTTTTTCCATCCCTCTGCATCTCCATGCTGAAAATTTTCTTCTGAGCTATCTTCCAGCTTACTAATTCTCTCTTCAAATGCTTCCAATCTTCTGTTAAACCCACCTGTTGAGTTAATAGTAGGTAAATAATTGTCTGGCTTAGTTTTTCTCTTATAGCTTCCACTTCTCTTCCTTTTATTCTGTCTCCTTCTACACTGAAAACTTACAGATCTTACAAAGTCTGGGTCTGAAATTCTAAAATCTAGAGTCTCCGTGGATTTGTTTCTATTGTTTTTCAGATTGTTTCTTCAGATTTTTGTTAATGTCATCTTGTCTCCTTTTGTGCTTAGTTATTTTCTAGTGTGTGTCAGACAATACACTTACTAAATAGCTTATAAAAATAATATAAGGCCAAAGACAATAATATCTTCCTCCAGGGAAGATACATATCAGCTTCTGCCAGGCACCTACTATTACAAGCAACCCAGGATCAATGCAATTTCACTTACTGAGAGAGACAATTTTGAGCTGAGATATTGTCTCTGTGAGGACCTGCAACCTCCTGGTTCATTCTTACTCCTAAAGTACATATCCATCAGTGTCCCAACCCCCAAGCAAAGACTAGGCTGGGCATGGCAACAGAAATTCACATAGACAAATTATAGACTCCAAACGCTGTCCCCCAAAGCTCAGCCTTTCATCTGCCTTCTCCAGATTCTGCAAACATGCTCAGCTGAAAAAGAGATCCCCCAAAACAGGCTTATATCCTTGATCATCTCACCTCCTGAAGACCCTGAACTAGTAATTCTTCACAATCTTGCTGGGTCTCTGATGTGTTCAGTTTTTTTTTTTTTCCCTATTCTATCCTATTTTACTAGAATTGTTCAGCTGGTCTGCATTACCTTGTCAGTCCTTAACAAACACAAGTCTACTGGCACTTTTGAGCAGTTGCTTTTAATCTAAAGAGGTCTAGAACTGACATAAGGTAGTATGGTGTAACAATGTGTTGAAATGAGGATCTGAAGAAAAGAAAAAAAAAAATAACAGAAAAATCTATCAACATGCCTGGTCTTATGTTCACCTCCAATAAGCTCTTCCTACTTTTCTACAACATCATCACTTAACCAGTTTATGTAAGTCACAGATTCCATCAAATTTCACTTCCCCGCTCCTCCAAACAACCTGGACAGAGATAACAATCTTTACATCCTATCACCCACTTTGTTTTTCAGTAAAACAGAGAACAGCCTTTCATTTTCAAATTCAATTCAACAAAACATTTACTTAAAGCTTATTATGTGGCAAGGAGTGAAGTAAATGTGAAAGATTGAAAATAAAGAAACTCTGCTCTCAAGAAGTCTGTGAAAATGCCTGTACTGTATTTGTTACCTTGGCTATTTCTTTAAATAAGTAACCTTGCCAGCTACTCTTCAATAATAGTAGTATTCTATACAGATCTTGTTCCAAATTGTCACATACTAGATACACATCATATACTTCACATATGGCCCAAAATGTCTGGAAAATGCATTATGAACAGAGATACTTTAGTACAAATAACTAATATGTAACTGGTTTCGACCCGTACCCTTTGTGAAGCCAGTTGTCCTACACTCTGTGACCACATACAGAGCCCTGTTTGGCGTACCTCACCCTTTTCATGTCTTAAACCTCCTTGGCTGGAACCACATCAAGATCACATAGAAAAGGGCTTCTACCATAGCTACTTAATCCTCACAATTATTTACTAAATTAAAAATGTTTTTTACATAACAGTTACAATCACAGCATTAAATCTGTGACACAAAATTTTACTAACCATAAAAATGAAACAATCACTACTGCCCCAAGAAACAGCTCAAGGATGTTAAGTTGCATGCCATCAGGACTCTAGTACAGCTGAAACTGTCAAGGTCATCCTTCTCAAAATGTTGTAGAGAATGAAAAAAAAAAACTAATCATAGCAGCTGCTTTGTCTACTGCAACCAATTTCCAAGTTAATATCGTTTGCCTTGCATTAAAATTCATTCTGCGTTGATTTATCACGCCAGTTCTGCAGCTTCATTCAATTAAAACAATGTCACAACACTTTCAAAGAAAATCATTTCAAACAGCCTGAGCTAAGTGCAACTTTCAAGGCCAAAACAAGGGAAAGAAAAAGGGGAAAAAAAGATGTTCATTAACCCCACTGTTTAAATACAGACCTTCTCTGTGGCTCACCAATTATATTTCTGCCAAGTGGCATGTTAATTTACAAAGAAGAGGTTTACCAACAATTATGTCTAATGTTATTCATTGCTGCTCACACTTCATTTTAAATGGAAATGATAGATTTTTCCCAATGACAAAATGTACAGCATTATAGAAAACCCTTCCATTAACCTTTTTAAAATTTCATAAACTCCTGTGACACATTATCAAAATAGATAATAAAAAATGGATTTCCAAAAGCACCTCAAGTGAAACACTTCTAAGAACTCATAAAGTGTAATCTCTGCCTAAAATGTGGGGGCGATGGGAAAGACCAAGATTTCATTTTAAAATGCACTTTTTTGGATTGCTTTTGCACAACAGATAATCTGTTTTTAAATATTGTGTCTAGTTCTAATTTCTAGGGTGATTTTAGTTAGATGCCTTACACATCTTCCATTATCTCATACAAGCAACACACTGGGTATGAAACAAATACATTCACAGAAGCGTATATGTATATTTGTCAAAGTCTTTCACTTAGCAGAAGACAAAAAAAGGACCACACCCAATCTAGTCAACACTAGTGGACCTATCTTATACAAGTATGTGAGATGAGAGAAGAGCTGTGGCTATATATTAACAGCACAACTGTTTTTAATTAAAAATACAGAATGAATACAGATGCTCCTTGACTTACAACGGAGTTAAGTCCCAATAAACCCACCATTGAGTTGAAAGTGCAGTTTTAAATTGATATTTTCAATTCCAATGGTTTCTCTGGAGATGGCCCCACCATAAGTTGAGAAGCACACTGAAAACACGTCACTTTCGAGCCACTGTGAACAATCCTGAGGCAGACCACTGTAAGCTGGGGACTACATATCAACATGCCTTGTGTTTTGAGGGAAAGTGAGCAACTTATGCCTTGCTTCCTTCATATTAATTCTCATAAATTAGTAAGTGGCCAAATATATCTCCTGGAGAAATGGCTAATTTATAAAATGTAATTAACACTACAGGAAACATTTGGCAAAACCTTTCACATACTGGGCCTTTATAGACATTTTTGTTCATGGCACACATGGCACATGTTATGTACAAGTGCTGTGTAAGAAAAGGTTTCTTACAAGGCTATGTAAAAACAAAACAAAAATTTAAAACTGCATACTTCCATGCTGAAATAGAAAGTGGAAATAACAACTGTTTTGTTTTTATTACTGGCTCTGTCCTTTGGGATTTATCCTGAGAACAGCCAGTCAGGCTTATTATATGAGAAATTTCTAAACATATGAGTTCCAGTGCTGCATACAACTTACAATTCAGTGACTGAATCCCTGCCTCCAGCTTTACTGAGATATAATGAACAAGGTTTAACTTGTGATGATTTAATATGGGTATACATTGTGAAATGGTTACCACAATCAAGCTGATTAACACATCCATCACCCACACAGCTACTGCGCTCAGACGTGCACACGCACGCGTGTGTGTGTCATGTTAAGCACCTTTTCATATGCCTTTTGGACATCTGTATATTTTCTTTTGAAAAAATGTCTATTCAAGTTATTTGTCTATTTTTAAATTGGGTTATGTGGTTTTTTGTTTTGTTTTGCTGTTTTGGGCTGAGTTAATATTCTGATATCTTTTGGATATTAAACCCTTATCAGATATAAGGTTTGTAGATACTTCCTCCCATTCTGTAGGCTGCCTTTTCCTTTTGTTGTTTCTTTACTGTGCAGAAGCATGTTAATTTGATGTAGTCCTGTTTATTTTTGCTTTTGTTGCTTGTGTTTTATGGGTGTAATATCTAGAAAAATCATTACCAAGACCAGTATCAAATACCTTTATATTTCAGTGTTTTTTTCCTACATGTTTTACAGTTTCAGGGAATTCATTTAGGTCTTTAATCCATTTTGACTAAATTTTTTTTTTTTTTTGAGACGGAGTCTCACTCTGCCGCCCAGGCTTGGAGTGCAGTGGCCGGATCTCAGCTCACTGCAAGCTCCGCCTCCCGGGTTTACGCCATTCTCCTGCCTCAGCCTCCCGAGTAGCTGGGACTATAGGCGCCCGCCAGGTCGCCCGGCTAGTTTTTTGTATTTTAGTAGAGACGGGGTTTCACCATGTTAGCCAGGATGGTCTCGATCTCCTGACCTCGTGATCCGCCCGTCTCGGCCTCCCAAAGTGCTGGGATTACAGGCTTGAGCCACCGCGCCCGGCCCATTTTGACTAAATTTTATGTATGGTGTAAGATAAGGGTCCACTTTCATCTTTGGAATGTGAATATCCAGTTTTCCCAGCACCAACTGTTTAAGAGACGATTCTTTCTCCATTGTGTAGTCCTGGTACCCTTGTCAAAGATTAGTTGACCATTCATTCATAGATTTATTTCTGAGATTCTATTCTGTTTCACTGGTCTATGTGTCTGTTTTCATGCCAGAAGCAAATTATTTTGAATATAATTTGAAATCAGGAACTGCAATGCCTCAGCTTTGTTCTTTCTCAAGATTGTTTTGGTGTTTTTTAGGTGTTTTTTGTGGTTCAACATGGATTTCAGGATTGTTTTTTCCTATTTCTATGAAAATGCCATTGGAATTTTGACAGGAATTGTATTGAATCTATAGATTGCTTTGGGAAGTATGGAAATTTTAACAATAATCTTCCAATCCATGAACGTGGAATATTTTCCCATTTATTTGCATCTTTAATTTATTTGATTAGTGTTATAGTTTTCAGCGAGCAGACATCTTTTACCTCCTTGGTATTATTTCTAATTATTTTTTATTTTTATTTTTTTTTGAGACAGAGTCTCGCTCTGTGGCCCACACTGGAGTGCAGTGGTGCAATCTCAGCTCACTGCAAGCTCTGCCTCCCCCGTTCACGCCATTCTCCTGCCTCAGCCTCCAGAGTAGCTGGGACTACAGGCACCCACCACCACACCTGGCTAATTTTTCGTATTTTCGGTAGAGACGGAGTTTCACCGTGTTAGCCAGGATGGTCTTGATCTCCTGACCTCATGATCTGCCCGCCTTGGCCTCCCAAAGTGCTGGGATTATAGGCGTGAGCTACCGCGCCCGGCCTATTTCTAATTATATTATTCTTTCTGATGCTACTGTAAATGAGATTGCCAATTTTTTTTGTTTTGAGATGCAGTTTCGCTCTTGTCACCCAGGCTGGAGTGCAGTGACACGATCTCGGCTCACTGCACCCACCGTCTCCCAGGCTCAAGTGATTCTCCTGCCTCAGCCTTCCAAGTAGCTGGTATTACAGGCCTGGGCCACCACATCCAGCTGACTTTTTTGTATTTTTTGTAGAGACGGGCTTTCACCATGTTGGCCAGGCTGGTCTCGAACTCCTGACCTCAGGTGATCCGCCCGCTTCGGCCTCCCAAAGTTCTGGGATTACAGGCATGAACCACCATACCTGACCTCTTAATCTCTTTTTTGAATAGTTCGTTGTTACTGTATAGACAGAACACTGATTTTGCATGTTGATTTTATATCCCAGAACTTTACTAATTGAACAGATTTTCTGATGGTGTCTTGGGTTTTTCTATATACAAGATTATGCCATTGCAAACAGAGACAATTTTACTCCTTCCTTTACGATTTAGGTGTCTTTTACTTTTTTTTTTTTTTTTTTTTTGAGACAGTCTTGCTCTGTTGCCCTGGCTGGACTGCAATGGTGCAATCTCAGCTCACTGCAACCTCCACCTCTTGGACTCAAGTGATTCTCCTGCCTCAGCCTCCTGAGTAAGCTGGGATTACAGGCATGCATCACCATGCCCGGCTAATTTTTGTATTTTTTAGTAGAGACAGGGTTTCATGTAGGCCAGGCTGGTATCCAACTCTTGACCTCAAATGATCCGCCCACCTCAGCCTCCCAAAGTGCTGGGAATCAGAGGCATGAGCCACCACTCCTGGCTGCCTCTATTTTTTTTCCCTTGGCCTAACTGCTCTAGCTAGCAACTTACTGTATTTAATGGAAGAGGCAAGGGTGGGAATCCACATCTGCTTCCTGATCTTAGAGGAAAAGTTTTCAGCTTTTCACCATTAAGTATGATGTTAGCTGTGGGCTTGTCACACATAGCCTTTATTATGTTGAGGCATAGTGCTTCTACACCTTATTTGGTTTATCGTGAAAGGATGCTACATTTTGTCAAATGCCTTTTCTGCATCTTTTAAGATGATCTTATGGGTTTTATCTTTCATTCTGTTAATTTGGTGTGGGCTGAGTTAATGATTTGCATATGATGAACCATTTTTACATTCAGGGGGAAAATCTCACTTGATCATGGTGTATGCTCCTTTTAATGTGCTATTCAATTCAGTTTGCTAGTATTTTGTTGAGGATTTTTGCATCTGTTCATCAAGGATACTGGCCTATAACTTTATTTTCTTATAATGTCCTTATCTGGCTTTGGTTAAGGGTAATGCTGGCCTCATAAAATGAACCTGGGAAGTGTTCTCTCCTGCTCAGTTTTTTGGAAGTTTGAGAAGCGCTGGTGGTAATTCGTCTTTCAATGTTCGGGGGAATTCGACAGTGAAGCCATCAGCTCTTGGGCTTTTATTTGTTGGGAGGTTTTCACTTAATGATTCAATCTCCTTACTCATTATGGGGCTGTTCAGATTTTCTGTTCCTTCATCATGTGGTCCTGATAGGTTGTATGTTTTAGGAATTTATCCATTTCTTCTAGTTTACTCAATTTGTTGGCATGTATTTATGCACAGTAGTCTTTTATGATCTTATTATTTCTATGGTATCAGTTGTAATGTCTCCTTCATTTATTTTGACTTTTTTTTCTCTTGGTTAGTCCAGCTAAAGGTTTGTCAATTTTGTTTACCTTTTCAAAAACCAACTATCAGTTTTGTTGACCTTTTCAGTTGTATTCCTGGCCTCTATTTCATTTATTTCTGCTCTGATCTTTATTATTTCAATCCTTCTGTTTAAGCCTCTGGTACCCACTATTTCCAGGTAGTTTCCCATCCATTAAAAAAAAAAAAAACCCCAGGAAATTTTTACTGTGAGAATGAAAACTATGTAATTTCACTACACAGTTTCTTCTATGGACTATGTATTGTGTGAGATATCATAGATTTAAAAAAAATAAAACACTAAGAGCGAGTTTCTGACTTCAGGAACGACCTGTAAGAGTCATGCAGATCACTGCATACCATGTGATAAAAGCTTAAGAGGTGGGTACAAAGTGTTCTAAGGGGAACCAACTGCCTGTAGGAGTCAAAGCACACACACATAGCAAAAGGAGCACTAGAGCTCAATATTGTGGGATGAGGGAGAGCTGGGCATGTTTGGTGGGAAGGAAGAAATAAGAAAGAGGTGTCACAGAGAAGAAAAATTAAAAGTACCTACCATTTTCACAGAAGAGTGAATTGCTTAGGTGGCTGGAAAACATGGGTAGCAGCAAATAAAGCTTGAAAAGTAGTTTGGTATCTTTTAAAAGGCCTTGTGCATTGGACCTCATACTCTCACAAATACTGTCTTTTGCTCTTGTCATAAAACACTTGTTGGCTTGTATTGCCTTCGTATTGTTATTAATTGGTTAAATAATCTTTTTTCTAATTGTTACTTAGCATCTGGAGTGACAATCTATCTTCTTCACTTGAATTTGTTTTGAATGGTTTCAGCTTATTATCCAGTTATATTAGTACTCAAAGAATGTTACACTGTAATTTAGGATATCCAAATTCGCATACCACAGATTTCAAATTTTGGTTTTAACTGGTTATTAATTTTTCCCCTTTGCTGCTGGTGTCAAATGGAAGTATCACGAGTGCAAGGACTACGTCATTCAACATTTCTTAGGCGTTGAGTATGCTGCAGTTATGTTTTGAGTGTTGAAGTATGAGCCAACTTCTGGCCTGGGTATTTTACATGCATTAAGTCACTTAATCCTCAAAACAACACTGTACGGTGCTTACCACTACCACCTACATCTAATACATGAGAGGTAACATCAGTAGCCCAAATCCTAGAACACCTAGATTGATTCTTCTAGAGTTCAGACACTTAATAAATACAGCCTCTCTTCTAAAGACCTTAACATATACCCTGATAACAACAAAAATTCATGGTTAGTATTCTCATTATTGTTAATCTTTCAAAATGTTTAGTACTCAGTTCATAGAAACTCTATTCAAATCCAAGTTTACTTTCAGAATTAGTCCAGTTGTGTTTTTATAATTTCTTCCCCAACTACATACATACCAAACATATCATTACTATATCATTTCAGATCATCACATCTCGGTTTCTCAATATTTTCGTATCTTTTGCTGACTGTCACCACTTTTAACAATCATCACATATATCTTTATTCTCAATGAATGGCAATACCAGCAAGGCCCTTCCCTCATTCTTAGCCTTCATATGTGAAAGATAAAGAAATTTTAAGATTCTCCCTATTTAATCTGTGCTCTTCATTTCAACTGCCACTGCCTGAGTTCAAGCTCTCATTATTCCATACCTGGATTGTGGCTATATCAGTACCATGAGAGCAATCATGTCTTTTCATATTCCTGTGCCCTGTTACCTAGCATGGAACACACACTAACATTTCTAGGATGAAGAAATGATACTAAGATTTTGCTGTTTTATATTCAGATATCCTTTTTAGTGTTCAAGTTCTAATTACTTTTCAAATTTTAAGAGGTTTGTTTTAATCTGTCCTTAACATGGCAAATTTATACTATTTATATACTATCTTAAAAGTACAAAGGAAAGAAACTATCAAAACAATCATTGTTCTGTAACCCCAAACAATACAGCATTGAAGTTTTCAAAGTCAATCAATTCCCTACCAGATAATAAAGAAAATATTTAACAATATGAAACAAGGAGATGCTCAAGTTTATGACAGACAGGCTGCTTACTGACGACACTGATTTTGGACTTGGGAAAAGCAGTGTTCTATGGTAGACAAAACAAGATTTCAAGAAATCCCCAATTTATTTGGAAGCTACCTTGTTGTAAATCCTGGGTTTATTAAGATACAAAATATGTTTTCTGGCTGGGCGCAATGGCTCCCACCTGTAATCCTAGCACTTTGGGAGGCTGAGGCAGGAAGATTGCTTGAGCCCAGGAGTTCAAGACCAGCCTGGGCAACACAGTGAGACCTTGTCTCTAAGATAAAACAAAACAAAAATCACTTAAATATATATGGATTTTTTCCCAATGAAATGATTAACTGAATTTAGCTCAAAAGCTAATAGCTGAAAAGTTCAACCTCAACATCCCTAAAGTAAAGGCAAGTGACCTCAAAAACTAAGGTACTTTTCTGCCCAAATTGAAATCAAAAGAAAATATAATCTCATTAACTTACAAAATAAATTTAGGTCACCTACTTATAAACAGGAACTGAAAAGCGTGGAAGAGTTCAAGCGGTATAACCTTTGACTGTTTCATAGCCCATTTCATGTGTGACAATTTTGAGGGGTTAGGATGAGGAAGATTCTGTTATTAGCCATTTTACTCCCAGAGACACTGCTCTCTCAAATTGTGCTGAAAGGAGACCATCACCTTGAGCTTTCCTTTAATCTTTATCAGAAATAGCTCAATGTTCCTGGAATATGCATAGCACTGAGAAGCAGATTTCTCCTCGATTTCTATATTATATACTTTGGCTATTTCAGCAAGAATCTCAGAGATATGGAGATTGAATCCCTATGAGTAGATATGAAATTATTATCAAATTATACATAAAAGTCCTTTGTAGCAGTAATTTTAACAGAGTAGATCCTAACTCTTTTTAGATAAATCACAGACAAACGTTTCTGTCTAATCTGAATAATTCTTCCCTGACAACCCCATCTTTTCTTTTGTTCTTCTAAGTATTGGTTCCTATCAAATATTAAAACATATTATTTACAAAAGAAAGTGCCTGCATTTTTAAAACTCAGAAAGGCCTTATTAAAGAAATGTTAAACTTTGGAAAAATATCAGCTATGTATTGTTTTCAGACTGTCTTGTAACCTTTTCTGTAATCATTTACTAACATCCCAAGAAATGTAGTATATCCCAAAGCATAAAAAGCCTATGAAATATTTGGTACACAACAGGCCCTACAGAGTGAAATAAAGAGGAAACTTCAAAACACAACGAAGAGTCATAAATTGACTTTTACTAAACCGATCTAGTTGAAATTATATATCAACAGTAAGTTTCCCTACCTAAAATGTAAAGATATGCCCTACATTATCAAATCACACTGCTAAATTAAAACTTTAACAGGTTAATATGTAATCTGAATCACTTCACAACTCCACTGAATAAAATATATACTAACCTTATGAGAAAACTACCTTTAAATAGATTCCTGTACAAACAATCAAAAGAGATGTGCAGATCTTACTTTTAAAGATTATTTTCACTCATAAAATTATGATCATATTCAGGCAAAATAAAGTGTTAACCTGGGTACTGAAAAGGAGACTTTGAATATCATTAAATTTTGACTTAATATCATTTGTTATTCAGAAGAATGAAAGTGAAAGTAGTGTACATCAAGACTCCTGAGGTTCTTGATTAATTCTTCCTCAAAGGAACAAAGACTTTAAGGAAAGATAACTTACTGAATTGGCCCCTCTCCCCATAATCCCTCTAAAACAAATGCCAGCTCAACACCCAATTTGATACCAGCTTCTCAAGACTGGTGACAAATAACAACCCTATGTTAACTAACTCAGAAGCTATGACTAGCCTAAGCTGATTTGCAAACCCAGGAAAATGAAACAGAAAGAGAACTTACAACTCATGTTCCATCATCAACATATATTATTGTAAGAGTATACTGTGAATAACATTATGAATCTAAACCACTCACAACAGCAACCAGGCTGGGATCCCACAGGCTGAAAACACAATCCTTGAAGAGACATTGTCTATCTTACAAAACCTTTGACAATATGGGTATTCATGATGGCCTAGACCCAAGAGATGCCTTTCAAAGCTATTATTCGAAATTAAAGCCCATTTTAAAAACATCAGAAAATCAGAACTATATTCACATAACTCCAAGGAGTCTCACTACAATTTAATCATCAAATCATGTCCAAAGGAGGCAGTTTACCAATCTAAACTGTTCATGCATTTAACAGGACGACTAGTATCGTCAACAGCTAGACCTCGCGAATATTTAACAAATCTACTACTCTGGCAGATCCTATAGAACAATTTCCAGCAGCTTGAAATTGATAACTAGGCAAGTTTAATGACAAAATTATTACTGACTCATTCAAAATATAACACTTTTTACTTATGTAAATCAGTTAACTCTATTCATAATCATTTATAACATTTCCATGGATTCAAACAAGAAAACTTGACCAGCCAAATAAACAGTTTGATGGTCTAAATATAACTTCAATGCTCTTTCATGTCTGTAGTTTTATGAATGCACGAGAAACTTAAAGTCTTAAATAATTTAATCTTTATCTTTCATACAAGACTGAGCTCCTTCAAGAACAGGATTATGTTTCTTATGTGTAATCACAAAAACCACAGAGTGCCTGCTCTATCAGGTGTCACATATTTGTTACCTTCACTCCTCCAAACAATCCTATGAAGTGAACCTCATAACTTCATAGACAAACAGATTCTAAAAAGCAGCCATATGCTCAAAGCCAATGTGATCATCTCAATTATTTTTCGGCAAATATTTATTTCAGTCCCCTTCTCACTGTAAATGAAGTGAATGTCAGTAGTGCTGACGTTGAGAAACCTCAGTAGTAGACGTTGAGCACTACTGACATTTGGGGCCAGGTAATTCTTAGTTGGGGGGCTAGAGGTGCATGGAGGCTGACTGTCCTGTGCATTACAGAATGTTTAACAGTATCCCTGGACTCTACCCACTAGACGCCAATAGTACCCCCTCTCCCAAGTTTAGACACTGAAAGTATCTCTAGCCATTGCCAAATGTCCCCATAGGTAAAACTACCACCAGCTGAGAATCACTGGGCTAATGGAAAGGAACAAGAGCAGAGGCCTTACACATGCTTATGCAATTTGGCTTGGATCTTGCATTCCAGTGGCCTGACATAACAGCATGCCCTAAGCAGCCACTGCCCGCTTTAGCCTGGGCCCAGCAGGAACATAAATGGAGAAGACCTAAACCCACCCACAGTTAGCCTCAATCCAGCTAGGCTCCACCTTAATCAGTATACCCTCAGCCAACATACAGACCCATGAGCACAGAAATAAATGATTATTATTTTAAGCCACCCAGTTTTAGAGTGTTTTATCATGCAGCATTATTGTGGCAATTGTTGACAAATGGAGTCAATAAGGGGAGAAGCCAGAATTCAAAAGCTAGGCTTATCTGACTAAAAATCCTACTGTCTTTACTATATCAGAGTTTTTTCAAAAGAATTAAATATTCTCACCCAGAATGTGCTTGGTATACAGTAGAGATGCAACAGAAGTCTGCTTTATTCATAAGTATTAATTCTGTAAAAATTTTAATACATTTTCAGTGGCCTATTCATATCAGCTTCTCATTCTCACATCATGAGGTCAAACTTCAAAAACGTTGCAAAGGGCACTGGCTTTATTTCTCAGACCTTGAGTCTGAGACTTTCTTCTCATATCAGTTTCAGAGCTCTGCACAGCTAAGTCCAAAACACTATCTCTAACTTAACATTGACTTCTGTAGGTAACGTGCTATGTGCAAATGCAAAAGACAACAGGTTTAAAGAAAAAGAAAAGTTTAACAATATTTGAAAGAATGAGTTTCATACAAATATGCACAACAAATACTTACTGTGCATACACCATTTACCAGACACATTCTAAGCACTGGAAATACAGTACTGAAAGACAAAAAGATTCCTGCCCTGATAGAGCTTACATTCTTGTGACACACAGCATAAAGACATTTTCCAAGTGCTTCACTCATATTAACTCTTTAGTCTTCATAATCTTGTGAGAAGTTTAATATCTCCATTACAGAAATGAGAAAACTGAACACCAGGAATGAAAAGTCACAAAACAACATCACTTCCCAGGCTTTTGGTTAAGATCAAGTGTAACACCAAAGCCACAAAACAAGCAGCAAAACTAGCTAGAAGTCTTGACTCTGAGTTCCTACTTTTGACCACGGCATGACACTGCCCCTCTGCTAACTCTCTAACCTCACATCTTACAACACTTCCCAAGCACGTTCCTGCCTGAGTCAGCTGTACTTGCTGTTCACTCTGCCTGGAATGTTTTTCTCCCAGATGGTTTTCATGCCTTCCTCCCATCATTCTGTTCCTGTCTCTCCATTCCCATCATATTATAAGAGATTTCTTCCCTGATTACCCTTAAAAATGAATACCTCCTTCCATACACAGTCACTATTCATCTGTCTACCCCACTTTATGTTTCTCCGTAACACTGATTACAGCTATAGATTCATTTGTTTACTGTTTGTCTTTGCCACTGAGATGTCCACTCCACGAGACCAGTGACACTGTTTAATTCATCACTTCACCACTTACCGTTTCAGGCCTCCTGAAATGATGTCTGGCAAAATAACCAGGTACATGATCACCTACCTCTCTGCCTGGCTGCCCCTGCCCCCGCTCCAGAAAAAAAACCCAAAAAACTTAGAGGAGTGTTTCTCACACTTCAGCAAGCATCAGAATTATCTACAGGGCTTAACAGGCAGATTGCTTACCCCAGAGTTTCTGATTCAATAAGTATGGAAAGGGGCTTGAACATTTACAGTTCCCAGAAAGCACAGAAACTATGGTCCAAGGAGTGTGTTTTGAGAATCACCGATCAAGACAAATGTCATGCTCCAACACACCTGTCAGTAACAGTAGTTCACTGTGGCAAGAAGTCACAACTGGAGGAGGAAGGAAAGGAATATAGTGAAGAGGTGCCCTCTAAACTCAAGTCCTGACTTAGAAGACTATATGAAACATATGTCTTTTAAATAATGCATAAATATCCCTTCCTTGAATAGGATCTCTTTTTTTAAGAGATGGAACCAGACAGATGAACATTATATTCTCTATCAAGGTCTTACATATTCTATGTTAATGCCCACTGCAGAAACATTATCCCTTAAGGTTTAAATAAGCAAAACAGACAGTTGCTATCCTTTCTGGGATAGTGAAAAACCTAACAGCAGTAGACCCCAATTGGAACAGCTGCCCAAATCACCGTTTCCCATCTCTACAAATAATCCTAATACCCAGGGTAGGCTCACAGTGGTCGTGTCTAGGTAACGGTAGGTAACTTCACTTCCCCAGTCAGAAAGGCCCAGAACACATCCACTCTTCTAAGAATTTTAAAGTCTGGGAGGCACCGATGCCAAGTTTATGTCAGTAAGGCTCTCAACCGAGAAGCTCCACAAACTCCTGCTGCTCAAGTTCTCAGATGCCCTCGTTCCTAGCCTAACATGGCACTTTGTTTTCCAGCTATTCCTTTAATCCTCTGTGTTACTCAATAATCTTCCAACCAACTCCTCTTTTCCTACATTATCCAAGACTATTTGTGTATTTGCAACCAAATACCTATAAAACCAGAGTAAATGTATATAATCTTTAAAACAAAAAAAGGTTATATAGATCAATTTTTGCAAATTGTAATGTAACCGCAAAGTATCAAAGCTTTTTCCTATTAATTCAACTTAAGACATTTCTCATCTACAGACTAGTATTCTGTCCATATAACCAATGAATCATAGAGCACAACATCGTATTTCTGACATTATAACTCCTTTTTTCATCTGCTTTCATAAAAGTCCTCTGAAATTTAGCATAAAGTCACCATCTTTTCTTGGTTTATTCAACAACTATTGTTACCTATTATGTGCCAATATTACGAGGGATACAGCAGTGAATAACAAAGACAAGATTCTTATTTTACGTACACCTTACATTCTTCTGGGGAGACAGAGAGAGAGAAAATAAACCAGAGAAATGCCCGATTATAAGTGCTATTGCAAAGATAAAAAAAAGACAATGTGAAACAGTGAGTAGCTAGATAGATGGCTTTTAAATAAAAAGGTCGGGGAAGCCTCTCTGAAGCGACATTTGAGCTAAATTCTTAATGACAAGAAGCAGCCAGCCAGAGATCAGAGCACAACTAACATAAAGGTCCCTAAGACTGGGAACAGACTTGACTTGCTCTAAAAGCCAAAAGAGGGCCAATGTGACTACAGTGTGGTAAAGAAGAGGGAAATCATTTAAGATGAGGTCAGAGAAATAGAATGGACCGTATCACATAGGGTTTTGTAACAAAAAGCAAAGAATCTGGATTTACTTAGAAATTAACAGATACAGGAAAAGGAGGCTATTCGCAAGATGTTTATAGAGAATAGTTGAACAATGGACTAAGATGAGGGGAAATCAGGTTACAAACAGCGGTTTTAATAAAAATTTTAGAGTTGAAAGGAACCTTGTAGTCCAACACCTTCATTTTACAGAAAGAATGCTGTGGCCCAACCTGTGGCTTCTTGAAGGTCAGATTAAAGATGAGGAGAGTTGTGCTTGGTGCTCTGTGACAGTCAGGCCAGAGTGCTTTCCACAATTCCTCATTCAGTTTTGAAACCCAAGAGTCTATACCATGTGCATTTCCAAAGTGACATAGCAGCAATCAAATGGAAACATATTTAGAAAGAAACTTTTTAAATTATCCATGCCAAATTATTCACACTTCAGTTGATGACTGCATTTTTTTAAAGTGGCTAATAATGCTTAAGTATTTACCACCAAACATATCTCTTCCCAAAATATGTGAAGCAGAACAAAATTGAATGAAACAACAAAATATACTTACATCTGGGTATTCTTTTACAGGCACATAAAGTTTCTCTTGTAACTGAACAATAGGTCCCACAGCATCAGGCAATTCTGCACTCCTTTTCTCTGTACTGCCATTTAATGTGTCATTGTACATGTCTTTCCGTACTCTGCTAATTTCTGTTAAAAGTAAAAATTTTAAATGTGTTAGACAAAAAAAATATTCTTGCTAGTCCAGGGGAAAAAAGAGAGGGCAGGGGAGGTTTCATTGATAAAGCGTTAAAACTCAAATAAAGAGCTCTTGGCCTATTCTGTCATTCTCTGGATTAAGCCCATGTTTAACAGGACTACAGCCTTAATTAATTTCTACCACAAACCAATTTTTATACCAATCAAATAACATATCTTATTAAATTAACTTCAAAGCCCAAGCTCCTTCCTAACCGGTATAATATGGACTTGTTAGTTTATCTAATTTTTCCAAATCTAAAGGAGGCCAGTCATTCCAAATGATAGCTTCAGTAAACAACTATAAGAATGCCTGTCAGACAAAACTAATACCAAAGCCTCTTTTGTACTTCAGAACTAATCTGTCTGAAGGACATTTAAATGGGACCACTTCGATTATTTTTAGATATCTTTAGAATATCCAAACAGAGATGTTCAAAAGACAACAGACTGCAAGTTCAGCAGAAGTCTGAGTTTCATATACAAATTTAATGGTTAAAGCTATCAGAAGAGACATCTTAGAGCAAGTAATGGGAGAAAGAAGGACGGAATGCACTTGAGAAACAGGAAAGGTAAGGAAAAGAAGATCCAAACCAAGAAGAAATGGAGGTAGGAAGAAGAACTAGAGAAGAGGGGTGTTATAGAAGCTAAGAAATGACAGATTCAAGGACAGGGTGATCAACAGTATCAAATACTACAAAAGAATGTAAGATAAACAGCAAAAGATGGTACCTTGGATTTGACTACTAAGCCACTGGTGATCAGAGAAGTTTCAAGGGAAAAAGATGGTAACAGATCAAACTACACTGGGTTAATAATTGAAATATTAAATACAAAAAAAGGAAGTAGTGACACTTAAAATCAATGACCTGTTTTTAAAAACCTGTATTACTGTTCTTGGATATACATACACATTTTTTTTTAAGTAGGAGAATTCTATTTTAATGAGTCGAGTACTATAAAGAAAACGGATCCTTTCAAAAATTACTAAGCTTCTAGTACGCACCAGAAGACACGCTCCTGTCTACTGGAACATACTGCCTAATAAGGGTTGTCATTAGTAAGGTTAGCCAGATGCATATGTAATGTCTCTCTATCCTATAGACTGTGTCCTCCTTGGGAGAAAGGCTTGCATCCATTAGTATTTAAAAATAAAATGTATTTTATTTTTTTAAATGTATTTTGTATGCTTTCCAAACATGGGGAAGTTCAATCTATTGACAGTTCCTTAGGAACTATCAAATATGAAGGCACTCTTTAATTTTTTAACTAGTTATTTAAATCAGTTTTGGTTAAATAAAATCCAACACAGCAAAAAGGCAGGATCAAAGCTATTCTTACTCAGTTATAAAATCTTAATCAATTACAAAAGGCACTGTAATACATTTTCTGCTTGAGTGATACCAATATTCATTTTATAACAAATTTTATCTCTTAAATAACAATTTGCTTGTTAAAGCTTACCAAATGCTTTTCTCTGAACAGCAACTAAAATCAACAAAAATCAAGAGATTACCTTGGATTTGACTACATGATATGGGCAGAATTTTATTATTTCCTAAGGTTCTTTTTATACTTCTAGCTTTATAATTAAATGTTTCCTAATAATGTCCAGTACCAAATTGGTGTTTATCTTAAATTAGCATATGACAGCAATTCTCAAGTTTTCAACAACCAAATAATAATTTAAACACAAATGCTCATTTACATAATTTCCATAATTACAGCAAGTAATTAACCAAGGGGCATTAGAAAAATTTAATCTAATTAAAATCACACATATATCCTTTAGCCAGGTCTCTGGACTAAAAAAGCACTTTGCGTATAATTATCATTTAAATATCTTTTTCAGAAACTACCTATTCTTACAATATAGTTAGCATCACACCAATATCAAAGCCTGAGAACAACAGCAGGAAAGAAAACTATAGATAAAATTTGCCTAAAAATATAGATGCAAACATCTGAAATAAATAGAAAAATAAAAATGCACTAAGACATAGTAGAATTTATACCCTGAGTGCAAGAATAGTTCAATATTGAAGACTCTACTATTATAAGTAACTATAGTAATATAACAAATCTAGGGAAGAACAGTGACTTTCCAGGTAAACAAATTTATCAAACTTAAAAAAAAAAATAAATCTATTGCAAGTTATCAAAAAATTCACATAAGATGACTAGATTAAAAAATACATAAATGTGCCAGGTGCGGTGGCCCACGCCTGTAATCCCAGCACTTTGGGAGGCCGAGGCAGGCAGATCACTTGAGGTGAAGAGTTCGAGACCTGCCTAGCCAACATAGTGATACCCCGTCTCTACCAAAAATATAAAAATTAGCTGGGTGTAGTGGCGGATGCCTGTAATCCCAGCTACTTGGGAGGCTGAGGCAGGAGAATCACTTGTACTCAGTAGGTAGAGGTTTCAGTGAGCCGAGATGGTGCCACTGCATTCCAGCCTGGGCAACAAGAGCAAAAAACTATCTAAAAATAAATAAATAAATAAATGCATAAAACCAACAGTCCTCATATATAAGCATCTATCTGGTTAGAGAATACAATTCATCTACCACTTAAGTTATACTTTTATAAATACCTATGTGACTCGTTGATTAATAACACAAAATTCTATGAGATTCTATTACCCAGCGTGTCCCCAGGTGCCTGGAACACAGCTGGCCCTCAATATATACCTGGTGGAGGTAAACAAAGGGAAGAAACAGCTGGGTTTCTGCAGCATTAAAGTTAAACAAGTCATGGTTCCAGCTCCCAAAGAACTTACTCTAATAAGGAAGACTGATAAGAAGTCTTTCTACCATCCTTTTTTTCAGTCTCTAAGATACATCACTCAATTTCATAACACAGCACAAATTAATGTACAAGATAGTAATGATGGGAATAAAAAGGTGACCAAGACATAGTTCCGGTCCTCAAGGGCTTTATAATCTTATTCACTGTTGAGTTTGGCCAACTATGTACTACCTTTATAAACAGGAAAAAAAAAAAGTAGAAAATCATCAGCACTTTCTGGTGTGTGACTCAGAACACTCGAGTCAGAACAAGTTCTGATTCCAGTTTTAACAGTAACTGTGATTTTAGACAAGTCTCTTTCTTACAACCTCTCTGTGCCTGTGCTTCATATACTTACTCAACAAATAAACTGAATCCATTGGTTTCCAATCTTAGTATGCAAAAGCCCCATTTATTCTTTTTCTCCATAATCCTGTTTTTAAAAGTTTTGTCTTTAAAGCTTTCCATTTGTAAGTCCTGGCAATCAGAGCTTCTGGGAATGTTATCCTAGCAGGAGGATAAAATTATAGCCAAACTACTATAGAAACATGCAACAAGTATGGGTTTGGGAAATGCTTTAGTCCTTTTGTAAGTAATAGTTTCACAGGTGTTCTCATGAAACATAGGAATTCTTCTTAACTAATATGTTGTACACACTATTTTGCTGTATCAAACATTATGACACTCAAATGCCCCACCACCACCGCGCTACCTTCGTCAACCCGCAGCAGTTGTTCAGAGAACTAAATGTTCGGAACTGTTTGCTTAATCACACATAGTACAAAAACTCTCCCAACGTGAACCCCAGGCATGTATTTTCTATCTAAATATCCCCAATATCAAGAGAAACTTTTAGCCATCTCTAAAGATCTTAAATATTAAAATTTGTTTTAATAAACCAAAATCTGCTCTCCTAAAATTTCTATCAATGGCCACCACTCAGCAGCCCCACAAACATTTGAAAAATTCTAAAATATCTAAGTGTCCTCTTCCCTAAACCAACGACATGGTTTTACACCCGCCCACTTGTTTAGATGCACTCTGATTTGTCTAGGTCCCTTTTAATATGTAAAACCCTACATTGTACACAACATTCCATAATGATCAACGGGTAAGGCAACTGAGGTTATCAACTTCTAGTCCCAAACCCTGCCCTGTCCATAATCACTGTTTAAGAGTTGATGATGCTTAAGAATATCTTTGCTGACATTTTTGCTAATGGTGCTAAGACAAGTCTCTAGGATTCCATAATTCTACACCTGTTTGTTTAGACACCAACAGAAGATTTCATTTTTTTTTCTGGATATTTTCTGCAACACATACCCCTTCAGCAGACTGACACTAATCTATCAGCTGATATTCTTTAAGCATGAATAGTCTCCGAGTCAAGAATCCAACTAACTGCAACTTTATAGAGCACACGTTTCTTTGGCCCAGATCCCAAAATACAGGCATACCTTGGTGAAGAGTGAAATGTCGTCTCAAAAATAAATAAATAAATAAATAAATAAATAATACAAACTCTAGTAACTTGCTTTTAATCTAGTTGCTCTCTGTACCTTGTGAATTTGGCCTCTTAAAAAGAGCACAGTGAAGTTAAATTCCATGGGTTGTTCTTAGCTCAAAAATAACTTTTTTTCATCAACTACTTGATGAAATCCGAAGCTACAACGGGACCAGAACCTCCTTGTAGAGCCACCAGTTTAAATACGAAATCATCTGTTTAGGAATCTACAGGTTATGCCATCAAGTTTAGAATATACACTTTTCAAGTTTTGGGAGTACTTGCCTTTACAGCACTTAGGCTCCTTCCATTTTCTACAATCTTTTGAATTTACTTTTTTATTTTTTTTCAAATTTCACTATGCTGAAAACTATTGTGTAGGCCTGAAAATGTGTTACTACTTACTGTCTCGTCACATTTCTCTACTTTAATTATCTTGATTTTTTTTCTTTTCTAAACTAAGGTTCAACTGTCAGTCAATTCTGCTCCGACGTCACTGCACAGTTCTGTTTCGTGTGACCTTTACTCCTTTTTCTTTCCCCTTAATTCACCCAACTATGGATTTCACTAAAAGGTTTTAAAGTCATTCTTATGTTTCAACAGCCTCAGCTCACGTTTGTCTTTGGCTTTTCCATCACCACTACTCTTTTATTGCATCCAAATTATTGTACATGCACTCTGCCACTTTTCTACACATCCTTTTAATATCTGAATTACTGGGCCGGGCGTGGTGGGTCACCCCTGTAATCCCAGTAATTTGGGAGGCCGAGGTGGGCAGATCACTTGAAGTCAGGAGTTCAAGACCAGCCTGGCCAACATGGCAAAACCCCATCTCTACTAAAAATACAAAAATCAGCCAGGTGTGATGGCAGACACCTGTCACCCCAGCTACTCAGGAGGCTGAGGAAGGAGAATTGCTTAAACTCGGGAGGCAGAGGCTGCAGTGAGCTGAGAACGTGCCACCGCACTACAGTCTGGGTGACAGAGTGACACTCCGTCTCAAAAACAAAACAACAAAAAATATATATATATGAATTATTGGATTTAACTAACAGATCAATCACTCTGAAAAACTAGAACACTGGAATTAAGGACAACAGGAAAAACTGTTAAGAGAATAAAAAAATATGGCATGAGAAATCTTATAGCATTTAGCAGTCATTTCCCAAAATATATAAATACATAGCTAAGGCTGTGTATAAAATCAATAATGCAACGTTGGAAAGCCAAAGAATCAGATACAGCTCTACGTTACTATCTGGTTTATAAATTTTTCAGCAAATTTAAACTAAGAAAATGAAAATTAGGAAATGAAACATGAAAAATATTTACTAACTCAATCATAAGCAACAAAATATTAATGAAAAGTAAAATTCAAAACCAAAATGCATCAAAGAATTACTTTCAGGATTTGTAAAAAAAAAAAAAAAAAAAAAAAAAAAAAAAAACGGTTTTAAAACACTGAAGAAAAACTCACATAAAATTTATCTTACACTTAGTGTTGTGGTAGCTGATTCAGTTGCTCAGCCTGCAATGCTGATATTATAGACACATATATTTTTTCACTGGGTATCTATCCGCTGTTTTTGTACATTACATTTGAATCCATCAGCAAAACTTGCCTTATCACTGTACTAGAACAGGAGCTAATAAAGGAATGAAAAGGTTACTGTGTCGTTTGACCATAAATGTGCTTTTCAAATTTAACATTTTCCATTAACTTATGGAAAATCTTAGTTGTCAGCAAAATGACAACTATATATAAACACATACATAATTTGATATACATAAATTTTATGAGGTAGCTTAAAATGACTGCTTTCATCTGAAGCTTAAACAGGCTCCAGTGTTTCCACACTGTCTGCAATCCCTACCTCTTGCTAGACATTAAAGTAGCACACTAACACAAAGAGCAAAGTAAGATTTAGTTATTTTAGGTCTTAATAACAAATACTTGTTTTTATTTATATAATACTCATTAAATCTTAAAACAATAATATTAGTAATCTATTTAAAACTGAAGAACAACTGCCACTTCATAAACAGGTGGCTGTTATGTAACCTCATGTATTTAGGGTTAACAACGATCTCTTCTGTAAAAAGAAACAAACTTTAATTAAGGGTTGACTAAATACAGAGAAAGTTTTAAAGTTATTTTTGAGCCAAGAACCCATGGAATTTACCTTCACTGTGCTCTTTTTAAGAGGCCAAATTCGGCCGGGCGCGGTGGCTCAACCCCGTAATCCCAGCACTTTGGGAGGCCGAGACGGGCAGATCACGAGGTCAGGAGATTGAGACCATCCTGGCTAACACGGTGAAACCCCGTGTCTACTAAAAAATACAAAAAACTAGCCGGGCGAGGTGGCGGGCGCCTGTAGTCCCAGCTACTCGGGAGGTTGAGGCAGCAGAATGGTGTAAACCTGGGAGGCGGAGCTTTCAGTGAGCTGAGATCTGGCCACTGCACTCCAGCCTGGGCGACAGAGCAAGACTCCATCTCAAAACAAAAAAAAGAAAAAGAAAAAAAAGAAGAAGAAGAAAAAAAAAAGAGGCCAAATTCACAAGGTACAGAGAGCAACTAGATTAAAAAGCAAGTTACTAGAGTATGTATTACTTATTTATTTATGAGAAGAAGTTTCACTCTTTTCACCAAGGCTAGAGTGCAATGGCACAATCTCAGCTCACTGCAACCTCCGCCTCCTGGGTTCAAGCAATTCTCCTCCCTCAGCCTCCCGAGTAGCTGGGATTACAGGTGCCCGCCACCACGGCCAGCTAATTTTTTTTTTTTTTTTTTTTTTTTTAGGAGACATAGGGTTTCACCATGTCGGCCAGGCTGGTCTCGAACTCCTGACCTCAGGTGATCCACCCGCCTCGACCTCACAAAGTGCTGGGATTGCAGGCATGAGCCACTGCGCCGGGCCTAGAGTATGTACTATTAAGTGAAATATGTTTTGCTTACTCTAACAACCAAATAAATCCTATTTAATTTCAAAGTGACTGCTCTCAAACTGGCAAGAAAAAAAAAACAAAAAAAACCCAAGCTATCACTAATTCTCTAGCTGGAACCTTATTCCAGGGGTTAAATTGTACTCTGTACTTCACAATTCTAAGTCCAAAACCAAAAACTACAAAATTAAATTAATCATAATTCCTCTTTGTATTACCAAAATTAACAATGGTCCAAAATTGTCAATAAATTTCACATGCAAAAATTCGAAACAGCAAAAACCTTGTAACAATGTTAATTCGATTTCCCTGATTGTTCTCAGCAGCAGTTTGGTATTACAGAAGTACCCAACAGTAAGTTGCACACGTTCCAGGGGTTATAGAAAAGAACCTCTATCAAACCGATCAAATTTATACTTAAGTATACATTTTTTTGGTAAACACAACAAAGTCGAAAAAGATACAACTATTAACAGTAATTATCTCTGGGAGATGAATTTACAAGGACTATTTAGCTTTCATGTTATCATACAAATTTTTCTTACAATAATCACCTATTAGGAGAGTAGAAAGCAGAAAGCTTATGTCAAAACACTGCAAGCATGGGATTGCCTATATAAAAACAGCATAATAAAGACGTTATAATTCATTGCCTCCCAACTCTAAAAATAAAGTGATCTAGTTCTTTTTTACATGACTCAACTAGTCTTCACCAGAATCTGAAGGAGGATATATTACAATACCCTTTTTACTGTCCTCCCAAAATAAAAAGAAAAAACAATTAATGCTCAGTGATTAAAGAATTACAAATATCGTTATGTTCTCCCTCATACATGGGAGCTAAAAAAGTTAGCTCATAAAGGCAGAGTAGAATTATAGATACCAGAGGCTGGGAAGGATGGATGAGTGGGAGAAGAGATGAAGAGAAGAACGTTAATAGGTACAGACATATAATTAGATAAAGATATGAATTCTACTGCTCAACAGCAGATTAGAGTGACTATAGTTAACTAATACATTGTATATTTCAAAGTAGCTAGAAGAGAGAACTTGAATTATCCCCAACACACTGAATATAATAAACACTCAATGTGATGGAGACCTCAAATACTCTGACTTAATCATTACACGCTCTATGTATGTAGGAAAAAAATCACATGTACCTCATAAAGATGTAAAATATATATCAATAAAAATAAAGAAAAGGTAAATTAAAAAAATAAAAGAAATTGGACCAAGTCACAGCTAGTCTAACCCACTTTACTTAGAGTTTCATAGAGGATTTCCCGGCATAAGAAACTCTTAAAATTCATTTTAAGAAATGGTAATTAGAGAATGGAAATAAAATGGAACAAGCCACCTTTTGATGTATTGCTGGCTGTACTATAAATAAGTGTAGACCAGTATGTTCACTGTTTTAATAGTGAGTGAAAAAAAGTCTTTTCAGCCCTTTCTTTCACTCCATTTTAACAGAACACAGTTCTGTGGATGAACTCCGGGTCTAGGTTCCTAAAGTGACATCCTGAATGAATAAATGGATACTGCCAGTAGACAGAGAAAGTAAAATAGGTCACTGAAAAGAACAGAACAGACTGTGGGACTTGGTGGGGAGGTCCTTCATTCACTTTTGAAAACCCAGTTACTTAATTGGATAGGCAGCCTTTCTCATTTAAATTGACTTTTGTTTCAACTTACCAAAAAAGAGTTTACTTTTAAACCTGTTTAGCTTTACACGTTAATATTAACTATTATTTATTTAATAGAAAATGTTGTCTTCTGGTCATGTCGTTTCTTAGAATACTCAGGGGAAGCCAGTCCCCATCTACATATAATAGTCACTGTATTAAAATGTAAATTTAAATCTAATGGTGAACTAGTTAAGAAACATTTTAATGAATATCAGAAGAAGATGCAACAGTAAGCTGGTTCAATATCATCAGAATCCAGGTAAAAAGAAATACCTGAGAATCGAGGAATTATTATTAACAACTCTTTGCCCAATCCTTTTCATATTTCTGAAAGAATAAAAATAAACTCTTAGCAATGGAAACGGGTACCCAAGATAACAGGGATAGAAGAAAATGTACTCTTACAAGTCTCTGAATTTTGAATTATCTCAATGTATTAACTTTTCAGGAACTTTTCTTAAAAGTGTTTACTTACATAGTGATAATAATTAATTACAACCCATAAGAAAAGATATAAATAACTGAATAAATAAATACAACGGGGAAAGGGGACAGATCTTCCTTAAAGAATTTTAATTAGTAACAATCAACGCAGACAAAAATCATTCAATGAATGCTAAATTAGTGAGCAAAAATATGAAAGGATAGCTGTACAGTTTGAGTATCTCCCCTTGAAGGCATTCACTAATGACTAAGGAAAAAGGAGAAACTACAGTGGAGAAATCTGACAGACATCACCTTAACCAACTAATCAAAGTTAATATCACCAGTATTAAGACATATACCCCACAGCACGATCCACTGAGATGCACACAACAGCGCTTGTGTGTGATTGTTTTGCCAAAAATGATCCTCATTCTAATCATGAGAACATACCAAACACACCCAAATTCAAGAACATTTTTATAAAATAACTAGCATTCTTCAAAAGTGTCAAGGTCATGAAAGAATGTGAAATGGAAACAGACTGGAGGAAATGAAACAGACATCACTACTAAATGCAATGTGGAATCCTGGACCAGAAAAACCAAATGAGTAGGAAAACAGGTAAAATTTGAGTAAGATTTGCATATTAGTGATAGTACTGTATCAATACTCATTTCCTGCTTCCCGTAATTATATGATTTTATGAGTTGTTAACATCCACATTTTTTTTCCACTATTATGTAACACTAAATTTATTTCAAAATAAAGAATTACAATTTAAACAGTGAGCCTGGGCAACATGGCAAACTCCATCTCTACAAAAATTAACCAGGTGTGGTGGTATGCCTGTAGTCCCAGCTACTCAAGACTGAGGTGGGAAGATCACTTGAGCCCAGGAAGTAGAGGTTGCAGTGGTCCATGATCACTCCACTGCACTCGCCTGGGTGACAGAGCAGGACCCTGTTGCAAAAACAATAATAATAATTAAAAAGTGCTTGCTTTGGACTTTGGGGTTATTTATTCTAATGAGGGAAGGGGGGAAATAATTGTGACAAAGTATGAAAGCCGTGAAAAAAGATAAACCTGAGGGGAAAAAAAAAATCACTCAAAATAGTATCTTCCACAGTTTAAATAATGCTAAAAATTTAATGATACATATTTGCTTTCTTCAAATAAGCAATCATTACTAATCATCCAAAATACATGTTAAATGTAAGTGCTTAATATGTTCGTTATTCTTCTCCAAAATAAATATCCACAGATAAAAGATCTAATGTTTAACCTCAACTACAGATGACTTTTCTTGCAAAAGCTTTGTAAATTTTATCTATAAATTTTAATTAGATTTTCTTTAATATACTGCTTTAAAAGAAAACACACACACTTTAAACCTTCCTTAAAGAAGGTAGAGAAAGATTACAATCCATAAACAATGACCTTTCTATAAAAAGCCTATCTTCCTAATACATGTGGTAAGGTAAAAAACACTGGCCTTGAGTTTACACACCCTGGATTTTACTCCTGCTTCCCAGGCATGATTTAGCTGAGCTGTATGCCTTCGAACTGAACCTTCTGGGTCTCATTTTCTTCATCTGCAAAATGAGCACGTTAGACCACATCACATTTATGGCTTCTATCTGCCCTAAAATACATCTCCTTGTCTTCTTACAGAGAAGTCCATTTTGTGCTCCTTCTGTACTGACCCCCCATAGGCAAGGGCTGTATATACTCAATGACTGGTTGAGAACTCCAGGCCAGTCAATCCTACTCCTGCCAGAACTACATATTCTAAAATGTCTTAAACTACTACTGGCCACCAAAATTTACTTTAAATTACATCCTTGTAAAGCATCAAATCCTCATGTGGTCAGATTCCTCCACACTTGTTCTTGAAGAAGTGGGGAAAGGTCTGTACCTATGTATTTTGCCCTCCTGAAGCTCCAAATCCCTTAGGGCTTTAAAAGGAATTTGGTAAATAAGAGTGAAAAAGAAACAGATGCCCCAAAACTTCTGAAGGAGTTACGTCTGTGTAGAAGGTAGGGGTAAATTGCTTAATAATTCATTTGATTTTAATTAACCTTTTGATTGTATTCAAAATTTCACCTAAGTTCAATACAGAAAGAACCTAAGGTTTATAATCATGTAGCATAGGTTTACCTTAGTATCACCTTAACTCCGTAACAAAGCAAATACATGTCTGTCACTTCATGACATTTTTAGGAAAGAAAATACATGTCAAAAGACATTCACAGGTGTTGCAAGAGAAATCTCTCATACTATGAAAAAGCCAAGAGGAGTTGTTGTTGCTATTGTTGTTGTTTTGAGACAAAGTCTTGCACTGTCGCCCAGGCTGGAGTGCAGTGGCACAATCTTGGCTCACTGTAACCTCTGCCTCCCGGGTTCAAGGAATTATCTGCCTCAGTCTCCCAAGTAGCTGAGAATACAGGCACCCGCCATCACGCCAACTAATTTCAGTATTTTTAGTAGAGACAGGGTTTCACCATCTTGGCCAGGCTGGTCTTGAACTCCTGACCTCGTAATCCACCCGCCTTGGCCTCCCAACATGCTGGGATTACAGGCGTGAGCCACCACACCCGGCAAAGAAGAGTTTTTTAAAGGCTTAAGAAACAATCTACTATGCACAACATTCCAAAAGGACCTCTACAGCAAGCACTGACATTGAATTAGAAAGAAAATAAAACTTCAGCAAAATATCTTGGTCTGTAACAAGAGCAACGTATTACAGTGCCTTCAAATGTCAAAGTAATTGGTATTGAAAACAGTATTTTAATATGGTAAGCAATATGATCTCCTTTAATTAAACCACAGTTGGTTTACTTTACAAAGATTTAGAAAATCTAAGTCATGTCATGCTACTGGCAAATCTACATTTACTACTTTTTTACTGCCTCTTCGAGTGTACATTCTATCATATAATAACATTCTTGGAAAGCAAATTCAATCAGTTTTTCAATGGAGAACACAGCACTCTGTGTTGAGATTATAAAAGTATAACTGATTAGAATAGAAGCTAAATACTGTATTTAAAAAATATATATTACTAATACAATCCAACAAAAACCAGACCAACCCTCCACACTGACATTCCAGACCAACCCACCACACTGAAATCCTATCACCAACTCCCTTCTCAACCTATTTGACACATTCAAGACCAAACTCCTAGGCCTTCCCAAAAACTTGTTCCTCCTAATCTTGGACAATGGCACAATGTCAAGTCCATTCTCACACTTCATACTCCATCCAGTAGCAAATACTGTGTACTCAACTTTCAGACTATATCCCCAATTTCACTTCACCACCACAAACCCTAACATCACAGTTCCAATCACAATCATTTCCTACCTAATCTTAACCTAACTGATCTACCTGCTTCCACCACCACCTTGGTCAGTCTATTCTTCATTCTTTGGAGTTAGCCTGCTGAAATCCAAGTGAAATGTCACTCCTCTGCTCAAACTTTTTGGTTTCAGGACTCCACTCTCTAAAAATTAATTGGAAGAGTCCAAAGAGATCCTTGTTCATGAAAGTTATACCTAATAAAACTTACCATACTAGAAATTAAAACTAAAATGTTTAAATTATTTTATTCCTTTTAAAATACGAGTAAACTTATTACATATTAACTAGAAATGCACATTTTACAGAAAATAACATATTTTCCAACTAAACACATTACTGAAAAAATCAATTTTATACTTTTGCAATCTTTTAAATGTCTGTTTTAATAAAGACAGCTAGATTCTCTTATCTCTTGAATTCAATCTGTTGCAATATCACATAGCACGCAGTCTCTGGAAAACTCCACTGTACATTCATATGTAAATGCTGGTGAACATGGCAAATAATATCTTATTATCACAAAGATAGTCTGATTTCACCGATTCCCTAGAAGGATGCCCAGACCCACTGCTCTAATAATTTCCCATCTCAGTTGGCATAAAAGCCCAGGTCCTCACAAAGATAAACAATAGCCAACAGCATCCATCCAGGCTCCCCTCCCTTGTCCTCACCTCTTTTGCCCTTCTGACCTAGTCTCCTTAACCAGCCTAACCTCCGTCCCTAGCTACAGTCCACACAAGGAATTGCTAGTCCTGCCCTCAAGGTTTTGCACTACCATTTTCCCTGCCTTGGAAAGCTATTCCCCGGAAAGCAGTATGGCTCACACTAACACCTCCGTCAGATCTCTGCTCCAATTTTTCAAAGAGTCTAACCTTGATCTTCCTATTTTAAATGGCAACTTGCCTCAATCCATAGGAACACTCCAGATCCCCTTTATCCTTCAATTTATTTCTATAATTCATATTTCCTAATACGTTACTGTACTTGTTTATTGATTATTGCCTGTTGACTGAGAGGGTAGATGGCTGTTTTTGCCCTTTGCTATATATGTAACATCTATATCATTGGATTAAAACACCTTTTGAACAAATATTAGGACTATTAGCACAAAAACATGCAAAGCCACAAAAACATTTCTTATAACTTCACTCAAGCACCAATATGGCATCTGCTCGACAATTCTAGCTAACTTACTCCTCTTCCCTTTAAAGTAATATAAATGCACAGTGCTCTTCTGCAAATGGCTTGGTCTCTTTATTCTGGACTTGTGAAGTTTAGAACACTTTGCTAATAACATATGTTCATTACATCAATGCTACATTCTTCTAGTGTATCTTATATCAGATGAGAAAATAAAATGTACAGGCATATCTAAATATATGATTAGTCTTGACTTTAAGAAACAAAACCTAGCCAATAAGGAAAAGGCTGCTCCCGCCAGGATTGCACAAAAGGACTGCAATCATCCACTCCTACTGAGCTTTATCATAACCCTATACTCACAGCCAGCACAGTCCTGATTAACCCTGTACTCAAAGTATATTTAGTAAAAATATGTTCAGAATATAATAAAAGCTTTTTACTTTCCTAAAAGAAAAACTTACCAAAATTGAACTGACCTGAATAAAGTATAACCTGTGTTTAAAAAAGACTGTCTTATCAATGATACAACATAATGATTTTTTCATATATGCATTCAACAACTATGTATTTTACACCTACTATGTACTAGGCACTGGCCAAGGTCCTAGGAATATAGTCATGTGCAAATACACACATGGTCCCAGTTCTATAACAAACTAAATGAACAAAAACTATAGTTGAAGCAGAGTAGCAAAATATGACCTCTTAAAAGAAACCTCTAAACATACTTCACAACACAAAGAATAATTTTACCTTTTATTGAGTTTCTATATCTCATAATCATCCTATAACTTAAACTAAGGAAGTTATGCCAATATTAAAAGCATTATGTTGGATTCTATGGTCGTTCAGTCTATATGGCTAGGAGATACAAATCCAGAATTCAGAATAATGAAGTCTAACATCTTTCCACATAAAGAGCCTCTCCAAGAACTCTGTGGTGGAAGTCAGCATTTTATTACAGTATGATCAGGTAGATTCCCTTATAGGTAAGCAGTATTTCCACCTTCATTTCATAGTTAGGAAAAAGAGATCTGGGGATTAAGTACTTTCACCAAAGACCACATAAAGATGAAAATCTAGCTCTGACTCCAAAAGCTGTATTATTTTACTCATACCATTTGGCCTCTCCACCACTACTGCTCCATCCCAAGTTAATTTTGGTTGCTGCTAGAGTGAGTGATCATGATAGTGGGAAAAACAGTGATGACAGATGGTAAGAGCTAGATAGAGAAAAGGGAAAAGATGGGGCAGTGAGTAGAAATTAGAACTATGAATAAAGAACAAAAAAGTAGAGACATACACAATGAGGGGGGAAAGGAAATGGTATATTCAAATTAAAAGTGGAATGAAAATCAGACAAGACATTCTCATTTAAGCTTTTCACCATCCATATTTACTCATCCATGAGGACTTCTAAGATTATTCTAGGCCAGGCGCAGTAGCTCACATCTGTAATTCCAGCACTTTGGGAGGCCAAGGAAGGCAGATCACTTGAGGTCAGGAGTTTGAGATCAGCCCGGTCAACATGGCAAAACCCCATCTTTACCAAAAATACACAAATTACCTGGGCATGGTGGCACACACTCCTAATACCTGCTACTCAGGAGGCTGAGACATGAGAATTGCTTGCACCCTGGAGACGGAGGTTGCAGTGAGCCAAGTCACTATACTACAGCCTGGGCAAGAGAGTGAAACTCTGTTTCAAAAAAAAAAAAAAAGATTATTCAGCAGGACGTGGTGGCTCATGCCTGTAATCCCAACACTTTGGGAAGCCAAGACAGGTGGACCACCTGAAGTCAGCAGTTAAAAAGGATTATTCTAGAGCGAAACTTCTGAGTTTGATAAAATAAATTCTTTCACTTGAACAACAAATATTTGTAGGTGTCTGGCACATAATAGATGCTCAAGAATCTGCTATTATTAATACAACTGTTCCTATCTTTCTATGGTATCAGACACTGTGCTGGAGACACACTAGTAACCAACATGGCCCTTGTCCGTGAAGACCTGGCAGTGGGCCAAGCTGTGGAGGTGAAAGAAGATCAAAATGATGATCTGGACCCCGTGTAGGCCTAGGTTACTGTGCATGTTTGTCTTCAACAGAAAGGTCTAAGAAGTAAAAATTAAATAGAAAATTTTACAAACAGAAAAGAGCTTATAGAATAAGGATATAAAGAAAATATTTTTGTACAGTTGTATAATGTATTTTGTTTTAAGCTGTAATTGTAGTCAAAGGTTCAAAAATTTTAAAAGTTTATAAAGTTATAGTAAGTTAAGGTTAATTTATTACTGAAGAAAAATATCTTGTATAAATTCAATGCAGCCTAAGAATACAATGTTTATTACATCCACAGTAGTATCCTAGGACTTTCACACATTCACTCACCACTCACTCACTGACTCACCCAGAGCAACTTCTAGTCCTGCAAGCCCCAAGCCCCATTTATGGTAAGTGCTTTATACAAGTATGCCATTTTTCATCTTGTATACCATATTTTTACTGTACCTTTTCTATCTTTAGAATGTTTCTATGTTTACACAAATACCATTGTGTTATAACTGCCTACAGTGTTCAGTACAGTAGCATGCTGTACAGGTTTGCAGCCTGGGAACAAAAAAGGCTGTACCATATAGCTGAGGTGTGTAGTAGACTATACCATCTAGATTTATGCAGGTACACCCTATGATGTTCGCAAAAGAAGGAAATAGCATAATGATGCATTTATCAGACTCTATCACTGTCTTTAAGCAACGCATGACTCTGTGTGTGTGTGCGCGTCTGTGTATACATATCTTTCTTTAAAATAATAATAGTATTAGCCATCAGTATCATTATAAATGATGATGGTGATGTAAAATTATATATTCTGGAAATACTGTGTTCTGACAGATCTGAAAGATAATATCTACTGATCTGATAATTATTTATCTGAAATCTGAAAATGGTCTTTTCCCAGACTCTGTAGGTATAAAAAATACTTAGAAAAGACACCTAACAAATGTTGTTTGCAAATTATTTCTCACGTGTAGATTTACTATACATAGTAAAAGGAAGGTAGAATGTAACAGCTTAACTTTTCCAACTCATTTTTCCTAAGTTCCTCCTCAAAATTCAACCACATAATCCAGAAAACCTTAAAAGCTACTCAAACACAAACCTCACAGTACATTTAGCTTATGAAAATGACTGTCAAATACTTTTCCAACACTCTTTTAAAAGGTCAGAACTTTTGCTTCCAGGATCTGACCTTTTTCGGCTTAACCACTTTTCCGGAGTTTAAAATTAGTTTAACCTCAAATGAATAATTTGAGGGAAACAGAAATGGGAGGGGAGGGCGTTTTAGTTTCTAATACATATTGGCATAAATTCAGAATGTATATTTGCATTACTGTAATGTAAACTTGCATAACTGTAACTCAAACCCTAAAATAGTTATCTAAACAAAAACAAAAATCTGAAAAGCAGCACATCTGAAACTGTCAACGTGAAACAGCAACATTACTATGGCTAATTTAGTGACGGAACTGTTCAACACGATTCTAAAATCCATTCACAACCACTCAAAAATCTCAATTCAGGTGTTTTTCAGACTCTGGCATAAAAAATCTTGAACTAAATTATGGCTACATTTCGGGTGTGGATTTAAGCATGTAACAAGAAAAACTCTTTTTAAAAAGTAAATCACCACCAGTATCTATGGGAACTGAATTTAGTATCATCTCATAAACAAATAATTATATTCAGCTAATTATACTTTCATAATCAATACACTAGAAAAATAGTAAAATTTTAATGTAAGTACTATACATACACATACATCACTTATATCATTTAAATTATATACATATATAGCTTACATATACAATGTATATAATGTGTAACATGAAGCTTATTCTAGTTTATATAGAATATAAGTATGTATAAGTAAGTAAAATATGTATTCTAGCTTATATAGAATACATAGAATAAGCTTCACATTATAACAAATTTTAGTTTTCATCTGAAAGTAAAAATAAAGCTTTCCTGGATCAGGAGAATTAGAGTTAAAATAATTAAACTACGTCTCTCTCACAAAGGTTTTACCTCTGAATTCTCAACTTGCCACAGCTTCCTTCAGCCAAATAAAACAAATGACCAAGTATCTATGTCACCAATAAGGGAATAAAAGAGTTGGTTTATTTTGAACTCTCCTTTTGATGCAAATTTAGAGATGGCTAAACTTTCAAATGTATCTTCAACATTACATGCTCTTCTCCTACGAATGTAATTATTCCCCAAAAGTCTAGCTCTTAAAGTAATTTAGATGGAATTACTTTCAATGAAAAGATACAATTTACTGGTTCTTGCTTTAGCAAGAAAAGGAACACTTCTATTTCTTCTTCCTTTTTTTTTTTTTTTTTTTTTTT